>NW_026606876.1:342500-615000 GCF_029890125.1 Rhinichthys klamathensis goyatoka
ATCACGGGGTGGTGATGGCGCAGTGGATTAGACACATGCCTTTGGTGTGACAGGCCCGGATTCGAATCCACTGTGAGACACCAATGTGTCCCTGAGCAAGACACTTAACCCCTAGTTGCTCCAGAGGCGTGCGACCTCTGACATATATAGCAATTGTAAGTCGCTTTGGATAAAAGCGTCAGATAAATGTATAAATGTTAAATGTAATGTAATGTAAATAACACCGTCAGAACTTTTTTGAGTATCATCTGCATAGCAATGAAACGCCAGCCCATGCTTCCTCCCAATGGGAGCATATATAATGAAAAAAGAATAGGAGCTAAAATGGATCCATGGGGAACACCATATGATAGAGGAGCTGCCTCAGATTAATGTTCACCAAGGTTGACTTTACAACTATTGGATAGATATATGTTTTAAACCATTCAAGAGCACTTCCTTTTAAAAGGGACATAAAAACTGGGATAAATCTTTTTGCAATTGCAATTGGTGACGGGATTTATTTGTTTGGTTACGGGGAAAGCCTGATGTCCCTGGTGGAGAGCCTGACCTTCTGCACAGGTTGGTATTGGGGAGGAGTGGATCTCCGTGTGTCGGCCTGGCTCTTCTGGTGCCGAACTTCCCTGTAAAGCTGGATGTGCGCTGCATTCCAAACCCTCTCGCTTCCCTTGAGCCAGTGGTCCACAGCTGGAACGTGCAATGGTTCCCCTGGTCAGGTAAACAGGGGAGGTTGATAGCCGGGTATGCACTGAAGTCATCCCCGTGTCTGCCTGTCGAAGAGAGTTCTGTGTATACTCCGCTCATGGAAGAAAACAACTCCAGCTGTGTTGGTTTGAATGGCAGAACGTCTTCAGGAAGTGACCAATCTCCTGTTTCTTTCTCTCCAACTGTCCGTTCGACTGTGGATGATACCCTGAGGACAGACTAACTGTTACACCAAGTAACTTCATGCACATTTGAGAAGGGGCGGCTCGAAGGGCAGAGGCTACACATTGTTCTTCCTCGAGGGCAGTCAGGCGAAGCGGGTTCAGTTTCCATGACTTGAGTGATCTGTGCATTGATGTCACACTGGATAGGTGACACTAATGGGGGTAGGATGGGTTCAAGAGTGCTGGACTTGTTCTGGAGCATGAAGGCGGGATAAGGCGTCGACTTTTATGTTCTCGGACAACCAGAATGCTATGAGATCATGAACTGAAACCTAGTGAAAACCAAAGCCCAGCATGCTTGGCATGGATTAAGCCTCTTCGCGGATTGAAGGTATTCTAGGTTCTGGTGATCTGTTATAACTTTGAATGGATATTTCAAATGGAACCCACAAACCATTGTGGCAACAAGCCCTGTAATATGGAGGGGCCATTTACCAATCCATTAGGCATCACAGGGTACATGTTAGAAGAATCAAAGGCCATTTTCTATTCATCCCACCTCCAGGTTATTGGCGCTGCGGATGTTGAGCTTTGTGAACACGGTTGATCCCCTGAGGATCTCTCAGGCTGACGGGACAAGGGGAAGGGGGTATCAATACCTAATGCTGGCGTTATTCAAGGCACGGTAATCCACACATGGCCGTAGTCCTCCATCTTTCTTCTGGACAAAGAAGAAACTAGAAGTGGTAGATGGGAGGTAGATGTCAGCTTAACTCTCAGGAGCTCATGGTTACCAATATCATAGTTCAGTTCTGCCTGTGAGAGTTTACGGGAGAAGAAGGTGCATAGATGGAGCTTTTCCGGAGTCCCCTGCCACTGAGACAATACAACACCAACTCCTGTAGTAGATGCGTCCCCCTCCACGACGGAGGGGAGTTCTGGATTTGGGTGGACCAAAATGGGAGCCAAGGTGAAAGCTTATTTCAGTTTGGTTAATGCAGCAGAGGGTTTGTCGTTCCAACAAGCATCTTCCCTTCTTCACGAGTGAGATAAGGGGGGCTGCGATGGTGCTGTAGTCTCAGATAAATATTTGATAAAAATTTGCAAAATTAAGTCCTTGATGGTCCTTGGAATGGGCCAAGAACTGACCGCTTCTACCTTCCCCTCGCCCATCTGTATGCCTTGCTTGTAAACCGAGGAACTGAACACTGTGTTGATGGAACGAGCATTTTTCCGCTTTCAGGAACAGTTGATGCCTCATCATATGCTCTAAAATGAGGGCTACGTGTGTGAACGACTCAGTGTGTGAATGACTCGCTGAAATGGACTGGGATTGAGGGCTGAGAAGAGTGGTGTGTAATTTCTGTACCATGTCAGCAAATGTTGTTTCTGCTGCTCAATCTGAGTCCATGATTAATACTCTGTCCTTCTGTAACACAGACACAAAAACAAAAGAGAGATTATATGGGCTCAAGTGCGGGAGTTTTATTCAACACAAACAAATTCAGGTAAGTATTCATGGGAGAATAACTTCAAGTGCATCATCATCTCTCAATAATGAATGAATGAGGCATTTATACATTATAAATTATACATTATAAGTGCGCTTCAGTACAATTAAGGACAACTACTTGTATCATCATGATGTAGTGCATCATCATCTCTCAATAATGAATGAATGAGGCATTTATACATTATAAGTGCGCTTCAGTACAATTAAGTACAACTAAGCACACTTATTTTTTCACAAGGGAGTTAATCCCTTTAGAGATTTTTCTTTCCTACAGTTGGACAGGTAAAAGAAACACACTTTAAACTCTTAAAACATTGAGTATCTAAAATATGTGCTAGGTCAGGTTTAGGCCAGATCAAAATGCCAAATGAACAGTGGTAAAGCTGTCCAGGTATCCATCAACAAAGAAATGCAGCCATTGAGTCCAGGCGTGAGAAAAACTATTCTCTCCCACCCTTCTAAAGTATGTGCTTTCCAAACCTTCTAAGCATTCCTTATCTGTGTGAGGAAGTCACAAACATTATGTACTTAGCTGCATTGTCAAAAAGTTTTGTACACACATAGACTTTGAGCTGAGGTATTTATGGGTTCAAACAGTGACAGTTTTATGACAGTTCTTTGTCATAAATGCAGTTTACATAATGTAATTCAGGAGCATTAAGTTTCCCATCCACTGTGATTTTCCCCTGCGCTCACCTCTCATCACACTACAGTTGTTTTCCACCAGTGAAAACAGAGCACTTCACATATGCATGAAGGCATACTGATGCTGTTTTCCTATTAATGGAACACGCCAACTTTTGGGACTTTAGCTTATTCACCGTATCCCCCCGAGTTAGATAAGTCCACACACTCTTTTCATCCCCGTGCGTGCTGTAACTCTGTCTGACGCATCCACTGCTAGCCTAGCTTAGCACAAAGACTGGAGGTAAATGGCTCCAGCTAGCATACTAATCCCAATAAGTGGCAAAATAACAAGTCATAAGTCCTTCCAAACCGTCAGAACTTTTGAGTATCATCTGCATAGCAATGAAACGCCAGCCCATGCTTCCTCCCAATGGGAACATATATAATGAAAAAAAAGAATAGGAGCTAAAATGGATCCATGGGGATTTTTTTATTTTCATATGTTGTGATTTGTATAGTCAGAGTGTGTACAAATAACAAGGTCAAATGAGACACAGCCATCTTTTAACCGTATACATACTGGGAACTATATTCTCAGAAGGCGAAGCACTGCTACATGGGCGGAGTGATTTGCTCGCAGCGCCTGAGACGCCCCGTGGTGACGAGCAGAGAGTTCGCTCAGAGTGTTGCGCTAATCACTCCGACTGCAGTGCCTATTTCCACCACTAGCTGTCATTCTTACAGACTGCACCTTTAAGGTAAGGTTTGATGGTCCACTTTAGACATTCTACTGACTATAAGTTAGACTAGAGATGCTGTACAACCGAAACAAACTTTATTGGATAATTTTCCTGTTGTTAAGCTTCTTTGAAACAATCTGTATTGGAAAAAGCTCTATATGAAGGTGACTTGACTTGACTATAAGCAACTTCGCAAAAATGTCAACTAGCAATGCAAATTTCCCTGAACACCTATTTTACATTCTACAATTATACATTTGTACATTCGGAGGCACTTTTATCCAGAATGACATACAGTGCATTCAAAGTACATTATACATATGTTATCGGTTCATGCATGACATACTAACGTCTAGCTCTCTGCAGCTATCGCAGATCTCCTCCTCTGTTATGTGTACACGAAATGTAACTTTTTTCATGATTTAACATGTTATGACTAGGTCTGTCAACATGTCCACATTATTAAACCAATAGAGTTGTCATGTCTTCTCAGCTTTTATTTCATCTGATGGGGAGCAGGTCGCCATTAGAACAATTTGGCCAGCAACTGTTTGTTAAATAGCTTCTGTCATTTCTCTGGTGTCCTTCCAAAGGTAGAACAACTGCTGTAAAGAAAGGAGAGTAAAAGAAAGTCTAATGGGGAGAAATGGGCCTCATTTTTTGTAGAGAAAGGTATCAGTATCAGTTTTAATATAATATATCACTCTTCAGTTTCTCACTACAGTGTGTGCTCATGCGTGTGTGTGTGTGTGTGTGTGTGTGTGTGTGTGTGTGCATTGTGTTTCTAGCTCGTGTTTTACACATTCTCTATAAATCTGGGGTACATTTAACAACTTGTCAGTGCGGGACACATTTCAAGAATCCGCAGAGACACTCAGTTTAAAAATTACACTGCAGTTTGGAGGTTATTGCATTAAATGAAGTCCCTCGCTGCAGTCAGAAAACAGTGACCATGTGAGTTTTCTACAAATCTGCAATGTATTAACATTTTCATGTGGTGAACAATACAGTGCAAATATGTTAATGAAAGTACATTTCTCTCCTATGTATGGAAGCGTTTTGGCAGGAGAGATAAGTGTGCTTATCTGAAAGCATTCACAGATGTTTCATGGTCCATGTGTGGCGAGGAGTGCAGAGAACTAAATAATAAAATGACTGAACACAATTAAATGGAATGATTTAAATTTACAGATTGAATGTTTGCTATTTCTCATCATTGTATAATATAAAATGTTTATCAACTTTCAATTTATAAAACATCATAATGATTAATACCTAAGATATAAAATATAGAAATGTTTAGCCTAACCCTAACCCTAACCCTAACCCACCCTAACCCAAACTAACCTAACCCTAACCCTACAAATGTTTGAAGCACTTGACATGCAAATTCCCATGTCCCCAATCATGTTGTCTCAACTTAACTTTGAAATAAAGTATATTTCTAAATGAGCATTTCTGAGAAATGAAGCTTTTAGCGTAACTCCTACCATGAAGACTCAATAGGCTCATCCCCTACACCGTACCTTTGTCTTCAGGCAGGATAAGTATCGTTGCACCTACAGGTCTAACTCTCACTAGAGTATTAGTAGAGTATTAGTAGACTGGTAGGGTTAGGGTTAGAATAAGTTGACTGTAGTTGCACATTTACTTATAGTCAGTATAATGTCTGTTGGAGGAGCATCACAATAAAGAGTTAGCAGATATTAAGCAGACAGTCTACTAATACTCTAATGAGGGTTAGTTGGCATGTACTTGGAAAGTTACTTATAGTCAACAGAATGTTCAAAAGGGACCATCAAAATAAAGTGTTACCAACTTTTCTATACACCAAACACAAATCATTATATACTTTATACTTTACGGGATAAATGCAATGCAAACCTTCACCTGCCCTCTTTCTGTATATCTTTGACATAAGAATTTTTTTAATGTTAAATAAGTTTGTCAACTAATAAAAAAAATTAATAAAAATTTTTTATTTGTGCTAATTGCCATTAAAAAATCGTATGCATATGTTCAAAATCACATCACTTGCTAGAAGGAGCATGATTTCCTTAGAGGAAGAGCAACTCCAAGAACAAAGTATTATCATTAACTTTTCACTCTTTTCCTCATTTTTGCGAACACGTCCAGTTACACTTTGCATTGGAAATATGTCATGTAAGAGGGTGGACAAATTTCATATATATTTATATTTGATGAGAATTATTAGGTTATACTCTAGAGCTTGTGCTTGACGTGTGCTTTCTTATCGACAGATAGATTCTCCCTCTGATAAGACTGAGTTTTAACATTGTTTTCAACAAACCTGTTCAGTCCAACATCCACCAAACTTTAGAAATGACCCAGGAAGAGAAAAATAAATAAATTGTGATTTAAAATGGATCAATCTAGAAATGTATCACGAATGTCTTAACCACAGTTCATGATGACCATGTCTATCAAGTTCCTCAAACACATCAAAACCTCATAAATATCATTTAAAAAGTCAATTGAGTTTGTGTGCTATATTCCACATCTTCTGAAGTCAGTTAGTCTCTCTCTGGAGGGGAAGATTATCAGCAAACAACTTCATTCTCATCACACTAAGGACTTCAGAAGATTACGAAGATGCACATTAAGGACCACTTTTATACCTTTGTGAACATGACAGATGTAGTCACTGTGAATTGTCACTATAAAGTCTAGGCTAATCTTAGGGGCATTACTTTTTAATGGCTGCACTTTCGAATACTTTTATTTAAAAAAAAAAAACTTTTTACGGACACTTAACCGCATTTAAATTAAATGCAAATGTAGAATAGTTTACAATTATATTAACATCTTAATAAAGATCTTTTATTGTCATCCTGCACTGTAAAACATGAATCATGGGTCTTGTCATTTTCATAAAAAAAATTAAGGTGATAATTAAAAATATATATATTGTGTATATTTCATACAAAAACTGTGTTGTATCAGCGCAGTCTCATCCCAAGACGTCATATAACTGACGTCTTGGGACGTCTTTTGACCATACGTCAATATCCGCCTTTTTAGGGTACCCTTAAACGTCGGTTAGATGACGTTATCGGATCCTAACTCTACCCCAGACCTAAACCTACCCCGTCACCTAACTGACGTTAAAGGTAAAGCGTCAGTTGTATGACGTCCCAGGATCGTCATAAACCGACGTTTAAGGGTACCCTAAAAAGGCGGATATTGACGTATGGTCAAAAGACGTCCCAAGACGTCAGTTATATGACTTCTTGGGATGAGACTGTGTTAGTTGTATCGACAATATTGAGAACATTTCACTAATAAAATCATGAGATACATTTTCCTACTTTTTTTTAAAGAAAACACAATTTTGAGGCTTGTTTTGAGGAACCGATTAAGCTGATAAAATTAAGGCTGCACTGTAAAAAATAAAATCGTAAAAAAACGGTCAATGACTGGCAGCTACGGCTGCCAAACAAAAACCGTAAAAATAAAGTAAAATATCCTAATTTAAATTGAGTGCAAAAAACTTTTCCAAACTTGGTCCTTAAATGTTTTACAGAAAAACACTGTTATTTTACAGTTATTTCCTGAATTATTATGATCAAACACAGGCCCGGATTAACACAGTGTAGTGCCCTAGGGTGACCACATTTTAAGTGCCCACCACCCCCACCCCATACAACTTACATGCTAGTGCAACATGAACATGTCATACTAAATATCTTTATTTCCATCATAAATGGCATGTATGAGGACTACATGCAAAACCTTATGTCTAAAAAAACCATATACCAAATAAGCAAGCCCAAGAATCAGCTAAATTCAGCACCACAGAGACGCACAGAAGCAAAACATTTAAATGCAACCAAATCCATTAGTAATCGGATTGACGGCTCAATCGAACTGAAAAGCTTTTATTCAACCTTTATTGATCCGATTGAGCTCGATCGGAATCAAATTTCGATCGGATTGAAAGGGGTGGGTTATTCCTTTTTTTATTCGGATTAAAACCCGAAACTGAAAGGACTGCGTATGTGCAATGACGTTGAAATAGCGTAATTACGTATGACGCTCGAAATGTTCTTCCTGTTGAAAACCCAGTCATATAATCAAGTGTCCCGTCATTTTAAAATTCTCCTTTCACTCAGCGTCTGTGAAGTGGAGCAGGACAATGTCCCACCAGTCATTTTTCGGATTATCACCCAGAGACGACTGGTTTTGGTCGCGAGAAGGGAGGGGCATTTTACTGATAAATATAAGCAACACGGTAACGTTACAACAACGGTTCATGTGCTCATTGTCCCCAAAAATATGACCAGATATGGATAAATATTAAGCCTGCTGTTTAAAACAAATAAAGAACCAATGTAGGAGATGGGTATATGCACAGTCTAGCCTACTAACGTTACCTCTTTCGATTTTAAGCTTGTGTATAAACGCGCACATCAACCCGATCACGTTTAGCGTTCATTTAAACATAACATTCAGATTCATCAATCGGAATGAATTCAGTCCGACTGAAACAAAAGTTATGCATGTAATAAGCATCTCTAACTAAGCAACCAGCTAAAAGAGAAAACCGTTCCAAATTTCAAATCGACAACAGCGTCACATACAGTAGCCTATTTGCCCAGAAATAATGGTAAATAAGCCTTACCTTTAGCAGAACAACTTTTTCTAGACTTTGTGTTAGGCTACCGCCTTTGCTCACAACATTAGCTGCTGCTTGAGTATCGGTTGAGGCGTTTTTCGCTGCTAGTGGCTTCTGCTGGTGATGCTGATCGATGTCTCTGTCTTTTCTTCATTTCGAAGAAATAGGCTAACGTTACACTGTGACCTGACCCAATCGCAATTCTTTATATGCATATTTTATATTCTCTCTGTATATGTTATCATTAACTGTTCATTTTATATCTGCATCTCTTCCAGCAAAATAATATATATACAAAACATGAAAACTATTTTAAAGGTTTAGTCATTCTCTTAATCATTTGGTGCCCCCCTATTGGCTGGTGCCCCAGGGCACTCGCCCAATCCCGTCTATGGATAATCCGGCCCTGATCAAACACCTTCACTGTGAAAAAAAGGTCAAATGACTGTCAGCAATGGCTGCCATACAAAAACCATAAAATGAATGTAAAATATCCTAATTTACATAAATACTATTGCAGAAATCTTCATTAAGCTTTTTAACGAAAACACAGTTATTTCACATATATATATTTACTGAATTTTTATTAAAAAACATAATCACTGTAAAAAGTAAATATCTTGCTATAAACTACATGCATGATTTACTGTGATTATATGTCATCAGCATCTACACAGTTACTGTCTGTTAAATAAAGCAACATGCAGCATTTCATCAGTGTTTCTCTGCTCATCCTGGACTGAAGCTCAGGCTCTACTCTTCAACACAATGGTGACACACAAAACACACCATACAGAAACACTTTACATCCCAACAGAACATTAAACACTAACAGATCTCTCAAGATCTCAGCATCTTCACTTATTACAATCCAGACTTCTTTCATACTAACATTCTTATTGAGAAATATCAGAGGTTTAGAAGTTGATATTTTATTGAAAATAATAAAGTTTGATGTCACCATGATAGAGATCAGTGCTGGTTTTAGTTGGGCTCTTGACCCTTCAGATATTAACATTAGTTTTGCTCTGGCTGCTTTAACTGTGTGTCTCTGATACATATTTGTTATTGTAGGAAACAGAGAGAAACTCAGATCAGATGATGTTGGTCACTTATTAGTGATAATAATATCAAGCAGTTGTCTGCTTTATTGATACCACCTAATTGATATGACTTATTACTAACTGAATAAGTTGTAAAATATTATTTGTTAATTTAGAATGCCAGTATTGCTATAGAAGATCCTGCAATGCTGTGATATTAAGATTTTATGAAGTTATTATGCAGAAAATGTTTTGACAGGATCTTATAGACTCACTCAGACATCAATAATTAGCGTATGAATCTCAACAATGGTGACAATGAAAAAAATTCTGACCTATTATAAAGTCACAAAAAGGCTTTGTTGATTGTCACCATTGTTGAGATTCATATGTTGATTCGTGATGTCTCTCTACTCCTAACAAAATAAACTAACTCAAAACATTTTATGTAGAATATATTTTTTTAATTTGAGATTGCTATAATACTGATGCCACAATATAAAAAAAAATCATGTGAATAAAGTATGATATTAATAATTGCCTTTGTATAACACTAAAGTCCATCAATATATAATTTATTCACAGCCAATTGTGATTTGACTGTCATATCAGTGAATCAGATCATAATATGATGACTATAAAATCATCAATAAATGACCAAGATCAACTGATATTTTCTCTTGCAATTATTGCCATAATAAATGTGCATCAAAACACAGTTAAAGCAGCCAGAGAAAAAGTAATATTAAAACGCAAGAGTCATGAGCCCAACTAAAGCAAACACTGATCTCAATCATGGTGATATCACATATCTGTTAAAGTTTTTTACACTTTATTTAAATTAGGATATTTTACTTTAATTGTATGGTTTTTGTTTGGCAGCCGTAGCTGCCAGTCATTTGACCCTTTTTTTTACGATTTAAAATGAAGGTATATGATCATAATAATGCAGGAAATACCTGTGAAATAACAGGTTTTTTGGGGGGGGGTTTTTTAATTAGAAGATTTTACTTTAATTTTATGGTTTTTGTTTGGCAGCCGTAGCTGCCAGTCATTTGACCCTTTTTTTACGATTTTTTTTCAATGAAGGTATATGATTGTTATTTTACAGGTATATCCTGAATTATCACAGTGTTTTTCAGTTTATTTAATTTAGGATGTTTTACTTTAATGTTACAGTTTTTTGGGGGCTGCCAGTCATTTGACCGTTTTATCATTTAACTGTTTTGTTACTGTTTAATTACAGATTATATTTGTAATTTTACATATATTTTTATGTAATTCAAGAAAACAGAAAAAATACTGTATGAAAAATACAATCAATTTCCTGTATAAAAAATGTGAATTACTGCAATTTGTCATTAATGTCGCAATACCTAAAATAACAGCTGAATTTTTATTTTACAGATATTATTTGTAATTTTACAGTGTTTTGAGTACAATTTAAAATGAAAGAAAATGATCGTCAAAAAATCACAGTTATTTTCTGTAAAATTAGGATTTTTTTTTACAGTGTATTTATTTATTTTAAGAGAATTAGTTCAAGTATGCGGTTTTATTTAGAGACACCCTTGTTAGTTCCCAGCATGCTTTGCACATGGCTGGTAATGGAGAGCAAATATTGAAAGTAAGTGTTATTTGATGTGTTTTTGAGTAACGGGAAACATCTGTTAATGTTTAATGTTCAGTTATGTTTGACATTTGAAAGAGTTTCTATTTTGTTGAAGTTTTGATCGTTGCCATTGTGCAGAAGAGTACACTGTAAAAAATTTCCTGTAGAATTTACAGGAATTTACTGGCAAAAAAGTTGCCAATAAAGTCCTGTACAAATGTTGGTAATTGCTGTAAAATTGATTACAGTATAATACTGTAAAGCAACTTACAGTTAATTGTTGTATATGAAATACAGTAATTTGTAGTTTTTTTACAGTAACATTGAATTAAACTTGTATTTTATTTTACAGCACTATGTTGTAATTTCACTAAAGTACAGTATCTACCTGGCAATAAAGTTGCCAATAAAATCCTGTAAATATATTTTACAGCAATTTTTTGTAATTTCACTAAAGTACAGTATTAACCTGGCAATAAAGTTGCCAATAAAATCGTGTAAATACCCACACAATTAAAGAAGATGCTGTAATAGTTTAACATTTAAAAAGCTGAAAAGAATCCTTTTAACAGTAAACTGTACTCTATTATTTACCATTATATTTATATAAATGCATTAAAATAAACATTTAAAAAAACAAACACAAAGTCAAAGCTGTTGTAGAAAAATATTTATTAAAATAATAAGCAAATTACTGCAAAGACTTTACTTTTTCAAGTACAGAAAATCTTTTCAAAATCAGTCACAAAATAACTACAAATAACTTGTAAGACTTAAAAGCAAGATTCTGGGTTCAATAAAAGTTAAAGGGACAGTTCATCCAAAAATAAAAATTGTCATCATTCTTTTTGCTCACCCTCAATTTGTTCCAAACCTGTATGACTTTCTTTCTTCTGTTGAACACAAAATATGATATTTTAAAGAATTTTGGTAACCAGACAATTGATAGTAAATGGCTACCATCAACTGTTTGATTACCGACATTCTTCAAAATATCTTCTGTGTTCAGCAGAAGAAAGAAACTCATACAGGTTTGGAACAACATGGGGGTGAGTAAATGATGAAGGAATTTCCATTTTTGGGTGAACTAACCCTTTAAGCTCAATCAACAGAATGGCATTATGGGTAACTCACATCTCCTGTTAAAAGTCACATTTCTGCTTTTTTTATTTATTATTTTTTGTATAAATGTTTGTGATAAACAACAATGGTGATTGACAACATTCCCTCTAAAAACATTTAAACTGTTTTAATGTAAAGTACTTTTTTACATTTTGTGTAAGTATAGACATCTCCTCCTGTAGTTTTTTTTTTATTATATACATTTGACAACTTACATGCTTAACCACTCAAAGTCCATTAGCCTTCTGAGAAGAGTAGACACATGAGGATTGACTGTGTTGTTCCTCTTCTCTGAGGTCTTTCCACTTTTTTTGACTGTCTTGGTACCAGTGGATGGGTTGATTCCAACAAAACATCTGCACAAAAATCAATCAGAAAAACACAAGCAGAAGCTTTAGGATCATGTGCAGACTAATGAATATATACCACTTTACAATAAGCATTCGCTGCACTACTAATAGGGGTGTAACAATACACGTATTCGTATTGAACTGTTCGGTACGAGGCTTACGGTTCGGTTTTCGGTACGCATTTTTAAACCGAACCGTTGGACCATTTTTCCTGCCGACCAAAATTTCGTTATTTCAAATGTAGGCGCGTTGCGCGTGGCAAGCGCGCTCATAATGTAAGAGACGCTGGCGTGACCACAACATTGCGCAACATCAAATGGTAAATGTAATGTAAGCGGAACGAAACTAAGCTACTGGTTATTGTGTGGTTGACGGACCATTTATCAGTTTGGACCAATGCAGCGCGAGCCGATCTTCATCAACAGCACTGTTACTACACAGCGAGATCCAGTAAAGAAAACATTTGAGTTCGCCACTGAAGTAATAACATCGCTGCGAGATCTAGTGAGAAACATTCACATTTCTCCGTTATTAACGGATCAAACAGCGCTGACGTGGAAACCAGGAAGAAACATTGTGCCATGAATGAACTATCCAGTGTCCACAGATCAGCAACATTCACCATGGGTTTACTGTAGTAACACTACTAACTGTAACCATGGACGTTTGGCAGGAATAGTAGGCTATAATGCTTTCAAGTAACATCCCGTCAGTTTTATTTTGACATTATGAATACAATTGCTGCCCTCAAATGTTAATCTGAACTAAAATAAACCTTTGTTTATAACTACTACAATATTTCATTTCATTTTGTCCAAGGAGCTGTTCCCTTTCGAGGGAACTCTCGATGCGTCACTTGACGCTTTGGGAACGCCCCCAGCGTGCATGCGTCTGAGCATCAATGTCAACTAGTCCAATGGAAAGAATGAGCGTCACGGGCGGGTGACGTCATGACCAGGAAGGGATAAAGGCTCACCCGGTGAAACGCGGCATTAGCTTCTGTGTCTCAGCAAGCGATCTGTGTCATTTTGTCTCTGTCTATTTACTGTTGTCTGTTGCGGAAAAGGATGGAAACTAAACAAGTGTACAAACAGTGTGCTTCTCCCTGCCCGCGTTATTTAACGGGTGGGGACACACACGAGCTTTGTGTCGTTTGTTTGGGAGTGGAGCATGCGGTCTCAGCCTTCGAGGGGGCTGAGTGCCAGCATTGTGAGATGTTACCGCTTCGCATGCTCCGCTCTCGCCTGTCACTCTTTGATAAAGAGAGTGGGCAGGCTCGCGATCCGCAGGGATCAGGACCCGCGTCTGCTGAGGCAGCGCGGAGATTGCATTCCTGGGGATCGCAAAAGGAACTTTCGGAGGGGTTGGAGACGGGTCCGAGGGCTCTTTCTCCTTTCTTACCCGAGAGATCCAGCGCTCTCCCCCCGGTGTCGGAAGCACGCTCTGCGGTTTCTTCCGCCCGGGGAGAGAGCCCTCCATTACTTCATTGCTCTTCCTCCGAGGAGGTTGATGCGATGAGTTTGGAGAGTGAAAGCACACACATGGGGGAAAGAGATTCACAATTTATTTCCCCAGCATATGATGAGCTGGTGGATGTTATGTCGAGGGCTGTAGAGAAATTAAATATTGAATGGCCATCTGAGAAGAAGGGCGCTCGTCCTAAAAGCAAATTAGATGAGCGCTTTTTATCTTCCACCACATTATCTCCACCACGAGGGCTTCCATTTTTTCCCGATTTGCACAATGAAATATCTAAATCGTGGAATAAACCTTACTCATCACGTCTTTTCAGCCCTCAAGTTAACACTTATTCGAGAATAAGAGGGCTGAAAGAGTATGGTTATGAGGCGATGCCCCAGGCGGAAGAGAATTTAGCTAGTTATCTTTCCCCTGGTCCCGCATCGTCTCTGAAAGCCTCGACTTTGCCCACTAGACCGCTCAAAGCCACTTCGGTGTTAGTGGGCAAAGCTTATACGGCAGCAGGTCAAGCTGGAGCATGTCTGCATACTATGGCAGTGCTCCAGGCTTATCAAGCAGACCTGCTGGGGGATCTGGATAGTAGTGAGGGAGTCAGTCATGACGATATTCGTGAACTTCGTGGGGCTACCGATCTTTCACTCAGGGCTACTAAGGAGACCGCCAGAGCAATTGGGCGGTCTATGGCAGCCTTGGTAGCTACTGAGAGACATTTATGGTTAAATCTGTCTGAAATTAAAGAAAAAGATCGAGCTTTTTTATTAGATGCTCCGCTTGAACCTTCTGGTGGACGCAGTCCACGCGGTCGTCGAGAGATTTCAGGAGTCAAAGAAACAAGCTGACGTTTTTAAAAAGTTTATCCCTCGCCGGGTCCAGCCCACTGGGGCTGCTGGGCGTGAGCAGCCCCAGCCGTCGAGCTCATCATATCGTGTGCATCAGAAAGAGAGTGTTGCGTCTCGTGCACCTCCACGTAGAGGCTGGAGACGGACGCAACCCTCTCAACCGAAGTCTTCTAAGTCGAAGCCGGATCTGAGGACCGTTCTTCAGGTGAAGAAGACTTCGGTTCAAAAAAAAAAAAAGGTCCTGATGTTCATGCATCAGGCCTGTGAGGACAGCCCCGACCGAAGTGGAGCGGTGTACACCTCATTACACGGTGCCCGTTCCATTTCGGGGTCCTCACGAGACCGTTCTGCCAACCCTGCCACCCTCGGTGTTTCAGGGCGCAGCGGTCTCCAGCGAGTCGCTGATGCTATGCTGCGGCACAGCATCGGTTTCGCGCCCTCTGAGGGGGGCCTTAGAGCGGCCAGTTCAGGTAGTTCCTGCCATTATGTTTCAGGCTCCGGAATTAGCCGTCTCGATAACACCAGAGACCAGCCTCGAGAGGCTGGTTCCCTTAGTAAATTTTCTGGCAGCGTGGAAGCTTCTGCCGAATATTTCTCGTTGGGTCCTGCAGATTGTAGAGAAAGGATACAGAATCCAGTTTGGTTCTCGTCCTCCTCGTTACAACGGGGTGCTGCCCACAGTGGTGCATCCCGAGCAGGCTCTGGTAATGGAGCAAGAGGTAAAGGCCCTGTTAGCAAAGGAAGCTATAGAACAGGTGTACTCACCCGACAGAGAGTCGGGTTTTTACAGCCGTTATTTCATTGTTCCAAAAAAGGATGGAGGGTTGCGTCCCATTTTAGATCTTCGTCTGTTAAATCGTTCAGTACAGAAACTCAAGTTCAAGATGCTGACACTCAAGCAGATCGTGACTCAAATCAGATCCGAGGACTGGTTTGTCACGATAGATCTGAAGGACGCTTACTTCCATGTCTCCATCCTCCCTCAGCACAGGAAGTTCCTAAGGTTTTCTTTCGGGGGCAAAGAATACCAATATCGGGTTCTTCCTTTCGGTCTAGCTTTATCACCCCGCACGTTCACGAAATGCGTGGATGCAGCTCTAGCCCCTCTCAGGCTTCAGGGCATACGTATTCTGAACTACATCGACGACTGGCTGATTCTAGCGGAATCAGAGCAGTTGGCGGTTCGGCACCGAGGTGTCGTTCTCGCTCATATGCAGATGTTGGGGTTGAGGCTCAATGCCAAGAAAAGTGTGCTTTCTCCAGTACAGAGAACCACTTTCCTTGGTGTGGTATGGGATTCAGTGACGATGCGGGCCACTCTATCGCCCGTTCGTGTAGCTGCTATCCTGACAGCCACCAAAGAGCTAAAGCTAGGCCAGTCACGCACTGTAAAACAGTTCGAGAGACTGTTGGGTCTTTTGGCGGCAGCGTCCAACGTGATTCCTTTTGGCCTGCTGTACATGAGACCTTTGCAGTGGTGGCTCAGGACCAGAGGGTTCTCCCCGAGGGGAAACCCACTTCGTATGATCAAGATCACGCGGCGATGCCTTCGTGCCTTGGTTATATGGAGAAAACACTGGTTCTTGACCCAGGGTCCGGTGTTGGGAGCTCTCTGCCATCGAGTTACGATCTCGACAGATGCTTCCCTCACCGGCTGGGGAGCGGTAATGGAAGGCCGCTCGGTTCAGGGTCGGTGGAGGAGTCATCATCTTTCTTGGCACATAAATTGCCTGGAGATGATGGCCGTCTTCAATGCGTTGAAGCAATTCCTCCCAGACCTGAGGGGCCATCATGTGCTCGTCCGTACAGACAACACATCGGTGGTCTCTTATCTGAACCGTCAGGGGGGTCTGCGGTCGCGTCCGCTTTGCAAGCTGGCGCACCAGATCCTCCTGTGGTCTCTGGGGAAGGTACTCTCCCTGAGGGCAGTGTATATTCCTGGGGACCAGAATATTGGGGCAGACATCCTGTCGAGGCAGGAGCTGAGGCCAGGGGACTGGAGACTCCACCCCGAGGCGGTGGAGAAAATTTGGGAGGTTTACGGCCAAGCAGAGGTGGATCTGTTTGCGTCTCAGCATACGACGCACTGTCCACTTTGGTTCTCCCTTACTCACCCAGCCCCCCTGGGGCTGGATGCTATGGTGCAGACGTGGCCGAGGCTACGTCTGTACGCATTTCCCCCTGTTGCTCTGCTCCCAGGAGTTCTGGAACGAGTCCGCCAGTACGGAATAAGCCTACTGCTAGTAGTACCACGCTGGCCGAGTCGGATCTGGTTTGCGGACCTGATCCATCTCTTAGACGGTCCTCCCTTGGAGATCCCGATCAGGAGAGACCTTCTGTCTCAGGCCGGGGGCACAATATTTCACCCTCGACCAGAAATTTGGAACCTGTGGGTTTGGCCTCTGAGGGGGCCCAACTCATAGAGAGTGGTCTCTCAGCTGAGGCTGCTGAGACCATTCTAAGCTCCAGAGCTCCAGCTACTAGGAAACTATATGCGCTTAAATGGAGAGTTTTTTCTGTATGGTGTCACCGACATCAGTGGGATCCAGTTAACTGTTCTGTGAACACAGTACTCGAGTTCCTGCAGGAGCGCTTTACGTCAGGTCTATGTCCTTCCACGCTCAAGGTCTACGTGGCGGCCATTGCGGCTTACCACGCCCTGGTGGGGGGTACGTCGTTGGGTCGAGACCCCCTGATTACACGTTTCCTTCGTGGCACTTTGAGGCTAAGGCCTGCAACTCGCACTAGGGTGCCAGCTTGGGATCTTGCTTTAGTACTAGAAGGCCTGTCTAGGGCTCCATTCGAGCCCTTAGATTCGGTTTCAGAGAAGTTTCTTACCTTTAAGACTATCTTTCTGCTAGCTATTTCGTCCCTTAAGAGAGTTGGAGACCTTCAGGCCCTTTCGGTTTCCCCCACTTGCCTTGAGTTTGCACCGGGGATGGTCAAGGCATTCTTATATCCAAAACAGGGATACGTCCCTAAGGTGCCGACCTTGACTCCGAGGCCTATTGTGCTGCAGGCTTTCTGTCCTCCTCCTTTTACATCTGCGGACCAGGAAAGGCTGAACCTCTTGTGTCCAGTGCGAGCACTGGATACATATGTTCATCGGACATCGTCAATGAGGAAGTCCGACCAGTTATTTATTTGCTTTGGATCACCTAAGAAGGGTCTTCCTGCTTCTAAACAGACGGTTAGTAAGTGGATAGTTGAGGCTATTTCACTTGCATACGAGTACTCTGACCTGCCGTGTCCTTTGGCGGTCAGAGCTCATTCTACGAGGGGTATGGCGGCCTCTAAAGCCTTACTATTTGGAGTTTCTCTTCAAGACGTTTGTGATGCGGCAGGCTGGTCCTCACCGCTCACATTCGTTAGGTTTTACAGCTTAGACCTGGATGCTGCCCCAGGTTCTCAGGTGCTTAGTGCTTAGTTTCAACAGACTGACACTCAGGTACTTGGAATTCTGGCGTTTTGGGTATTCTCGTTCCCAAAGTGTCAAGTGACGCATCGAGAGTTCCCTCGAAAGGGAACGTCTCAGGTTACGACTGTAACCGTAGTTCCCTGAGAAAGGGAACGAGACGATGCGTCACCCTGCCATACTTCCTGCTTCCCTGTGATCGGCTTGCTTCGACTTTTTGAAGCTAATGCTGCGTTTCACCGGGTGAGCCTTTATCCCTTCCTGGTCATGACGTCACCCGCCCGTGACGCTCATTCTTTCCATTGGACTAGTTGACATTGATGCTCAGACGCATGCACGCTGGGGGCGTTCCCAACGCGTCAAGTGACGCATCGTCTCGTTCCCTTTCTCAGGGAACTACGGTTACAGTCGTAACCTGAGACGTTTTGTTTTATAAGCTTCTAAGAAAAGTCAAATATAGCTCCATCATTGCTCAAAGTTAAAAAATATCATACTTTATGATGTTAGTTTTAAAGGGGTCATATAATGGTACATGCACTTTTTTAAGTTGATTGTACTGAAATGTGTGTTGGCAGTGCCTGTACACAACCATCATATAATGATAAAAATCCATCCAGTGGTTTTGTTTTAATCTCCTTATATGTTTTCCCCTGCCTCAAATCGAGCCGTTCGACCGTGTGACGTCACACGGTCGGACGCCCCTCCCGCGATTGTTGATTGATAGGCGCGTTTCAACACAGACCCGCCCTCGCTCGTGAGAGCTGTCAATCATAGTCTGCGCGGACCGGCGCGGTCATTGTTGATATGCTGGAGCACTGTCTATGAGCAGAATGGCGTCTAAGCGATTGTGGTGTTCTGTTCTTGGGTGTAATAACGAACACAGCAGTCATTTTAATGTTCCTAAATCCGAACCGCTGAAGACGCAGTGGTTGAGTTTGTTTTCGAAGGGAATATTCCCCACGACCAACGTCAATGCTCTCATGTTTGCGCGAATCATTTGAACCGAACCGTGAATTTTGTCAACCGTTACACCCCTAACTACTAAAAAGGGTTAGTTCACCCCAAAATTACATTTCTGTAATTAATTACTCATTAATCTGTCATTAATTAACTACTGATCATTAATTTTCAGGAACACACATTAAGATGTTTTTGATGAAATCAGAGAGCTTACTGAACCACACATAGACCACAACGTCATTACAACTTCCAAGGCCCAGAAAGGTAGTAAAAACATCATTAAAATAGTCCATGTAACTCCAGTGGATCAACCTCAATATTATGAAGTGATGAGAATAGGCTTTATGCCGAGCGCCACGCGACCAAGCCGGAAAACAGATCACATCGCTTCCGATTCAGGTCTTTTGTATGTGCTTCATGAAATTTTTTGCGGTTTTACTCAAGATAACTTAAAAGGAGCAAGCAAAAATGAGCATAACCAATGTCCCTCGCATGTGCAGATTGATATTTAAAAGTTTTTTAATTTTTCTTCTTCACACTAACATTTAGATATTTAAATAGCATAAAACACCAATAACTTAGTAGGTTAGCTGATTACCTTAAAAATCCATAGATATCGTAGATAGTTCTTACGGCCGTTAACACTTTCTCTGACAAGCGGATGCAATGAGACCCGTTTTGCGTTTTGGTCACGTGACGCTCGGCATAAAGCCTATACTTTTTGCTCTAAAGTAGAACCTGGAAGCACTGCACTGTGTTTATTACATTAACAGCTTCAGAGACTGACACAGAAGAGATTGTTGAATAAAGTCGTTATTTTGGGGGGGTTTTGCGCACAAAAAGTATTATCGTGGCTTCATAACATTAAGGTTGATCCACTGTAGTCACATGGTCTATTTTAACAATGTCTTAACTGCCTTTCTGGACCTTGAAAGTTGCAATGATTTTGCTGCCTATGTGTAGTTCAGAAACCTCTCGGATTTCATCAAAAATATCTTAATTTGTGTTCCGAAAATGAACGAAGGTCAGTAGTTAATTAATGACAGAAATTTAATTGTTGGGTGAACTGATCCTTTAACATATACACATTTATATTTAAGTAAAGTGTTACCTTTGAACAAATTCAAGTGTGCAGGATGCCTCGTGCTGGTACACCAGATTAAAGTTGTAGTAAACTGCAAACAAAGCAGCAAATCCAGCCATAAAATTGGGGTGTGGATGCAGTGAGAATTTCACCTAAAAATAATAAATATAAGAAAACACTTTATAAAAATGTATGCTAAAATACAACAGGCAAAATGTATTAAGTAATTTAAATATTTTGGAACGTACATTACCTAAGACAGTCTCGGAGAGTCTGGAAGTTTAGAACTTTTTTCCTCATCAGCTGCTGTTGCTGACATCTACAAGAAGAAAAATATAAAAGGAATTTTTTTTTAAATGTAATTAAATGCAGTATATGCAGTAAATGCAGTACAGACAGATTCCCCTGCCCTCATCAATATGGCATTTTAAATGCCTAATTAAGTCATTCAGAGTTGTACATGTGAAATGACAATATCCAATCTGGCAAATCAGTGTTGTCTATTTGGTCAAATCTGGCACCTTTACGAGACTTCTGATAACCTGTATGGTCTCTATATAGATGAGACTTAAAAGCTGCAAATTTTGTGAATGCACGGGAACAGTCAGGTACACCACAGGTAAAGCAGCAGTTTGGAACATTACTGTGATCTTTCATATGCTTAGTAATACCTACAATGGTATTGCTCTCATGTTGACACAATTTACAGTGATGCATTTCTCATTTAGATTTTGGTTCAAGTTATATTAAGAAAACGATAACTATGGGAACTTTGAACAGAAAATAAAATGAACTTTCAAATATTTTGCCAGTCATTTTGAATTTAGTTATGACGCAGGGATTTGTTAAATACTGGTTTTACATGCTCTCAATAAGAAATCCAAACTAGTGAAATAAATGAGAAAATAGCAGCATCATCCAACGATGTTACAATCATATTCTAATGTTTTTCATCAGCAAAGGTAACTGCACGTGCGTATTTACTGTATGTAGTTTTGTCTCAACAGCACTTCAGTAATTATGTCTTGTCTTCCAAACTGCAAATGCTCTAAAAAATACTCGAGAGCAAAGGCGAATAGGCATATTATCATTGTTCGCAGCAAATTGCTTTGCGTTAGTTATGACGCAGGCCTTTGTTAAACACTGGTTTTACATGCTCTCAATAAGAAATCAAAACTGGTGAAATAAATGAGAAAATAGCAGCATCCAACGATGTTAATATCATACAGGCCAAGATTCTAATGTTTTTCGTCAAGAAAGAACGTCTCAGGTTACTACTGTAACCATAGTTCCCTGAGAAAGGGAACGAGAAGATGCGTCACTTGACGCTTTGGGAACGCCCCAGCGTGAATGCGTCTGAGCATCAATGTCAACTAGTCCAATGGAAAGAATGAGCGTCACGGGCGGGTGACGTCATGACCAGGAAGGCATAAGAGCACATCCGGTGAAACGCGGCATTAGCTTCAAAAAGTCGAAGCAAGCCGATCACAGGGATGCAGGAAGTATGGCAGGGTGACGCATCGTCTCGTTCCCTTTCTCAGGGAACTATGGTTACAGTAGTAACCTGAGACGTTCCCTTTCGAGGGAACTCGCGATGCGTCACTTGACACTTTGGGAACGAGAATACCCAAAACGCCAGAATTCCAAGTACCTGAGTGTCAGTCTGTTGGAACTAAGCACTAAGCACCTGAGAACCTGGGGCAGCATCCAGGTCCAAACTGTAAAACCTGACGAATGTGAGCGGTGAGGACCAGCCTGCCGCATCACAAACGTCTTGGAGAGAAACCCCAAATAACAAGGCTTTAGAGGCCGCCATACCCCTCGTTGAGTGAGCTCTGACCACCAAGGGACACGGATGGTCAGAGTACTCGTATGCAAGTGAAATAGCCTCGACTATCCACTTACTAACCGTCTGTTTAGAAGCAGGAAGACCCTTCTTAGGTGATCCAAAGCAAATAAATAACTGGTCGGACTTCCTCATAGAAGATGTCCGATGAACATAAGTATCCAGTGCTCGCACTGGACACAAGAGGTTCAGCCTTTCCTGGGCCGCAGATGTAAAAGGAGGAGGACAGAAAGCCTGCAGCACAATAGGCCTCGGAATCAAGGTCGGCACCTTAGGGACGTATCCCTGTTTTGGATATAAGAATGCCTTGACCATCCCCGGTGCAAACTCAAGGCAGGTGGGGGAAACCGAAAGGGCCTGAAGGTCTCCAACTCTCTTAAGGGAAGAAATAGCTAGCAGAAAGATAGTCTTGAGGGTAAGAAATTTCTCTGAAACCGAATCTAAGGGCTCGAACGGAGCCCTAGACAGGCCTTCTAGTACTATAGCAAGATCCCAAGCTGGCACCTTAGTGCGAGTTGCAGGCCTCAGCCTCAATGTGCCACGAAGGAAACGTGTAATCAGGGGGTCTCGACCCAACGATGTACCCCCCACCAGGGCGTGGTAAGCCGCAATGGCCGCCACGTAGACCTTGAGCGTGGAAGGACATAGACCTGACGTAAAGCGCTCCTGCAGGAACTCGAGTACTGTGTTCACAGAACAGTTAACTGGATCCCACTGATGTCGGTGACACCATACAGAAAAAACTCTCCATTTAAGCGCATAAAGTTTCCTAGTAGCTGGAGCTCTGGAGGTTAGGATGGTCTCAGCAGCCTCAGCTGAGAGACCACTCTCTATGAGTTGGGCCCCCTCAGAGGCCAAACCCACAGGTTCCAAATCTCTGGTCGAGGGTGAAATATTGTGCCCCCGGCCTGAGACAGAAGGTCTCTCCTGATCGGGATCTCCAAGGGAGGACCGTCTAAGAGATGGATCAGGTCCGCAAACCAGATCCGACTCGGCCAGCGTGGTGCTACAAGCAGTAGGCTTATTCCGTACTGGCGGACTCGCTCCAGAACTCCTGGGAGCAGAGCAACAGGGGGAAATGCGTACAGACGTAGCCTCGGCCACGTCTGCACCATAGCATCCAGCCCCAGGGGGGCTGGGTGAGTAAGGGAGAACCAAAGTGGACAGTGCGTCGTATGCTGAGACGCAAACAGATCCACCTCTGCTTGGCCGTAAACCTCCCAAATTTTCTCCACCGCCTCGGGGTGGAGTCTCCAGTCCCCTGGCCTCAGCTCCTGCCTCGACAGGATGTCTGCCCCCATATTCTGGTCCCCAGGAATATACACTGCCCTCAGGGAGAGTACCTTCCCCAGAGACCACAGGAGGATCTGGTGCGCCAGTTTGCAAAGCGGACGCGACCGCAGACCCCCCTGACGGTTAAGATAAGAGACCATTGATGTGTTGTCTGTTCGTACAAGCACATGATGGCCCCTCAGGTCTGGGAGAAACTGTCTCAACGCATTGAAGACAGCCATCATCTCCAGGCAATTGATATGCCACGAAAGATGATGATTTTTCCACAGACCCTGAACCGAGCGGCCTTCCATTACCGCTCCCCAGCCGGTGAGGGAAGCATCTGTCGAGATCGTAACACGATGGCAAAGAGCTCCCAATACCGGACCCTGGGTTAAGAACCAATGTTTCCTCCATATAATTAAGGCACGAAGGCACCGCCGCGTGACCTTGATCATACGAAGTGGGTTTCCCCTCGGGGAGAACCCTCTGGTCCTTAGCCACCACTGTAAAGGTCTCATGTACAGCAGGCCAAAAGGTATCACGTTGGACGCTGCCGCCAAGAGACCCAACAGTCTCTCGAACTGTTTCACAGTGCGTGACTGGCCTAGCTTTAGCTCTTTGGTGGCTGTCAGGATAGCAGCTACACGAACGGGCGATAGAGTGGCCCGCATCGTCACTGAATCCCATACCACACCAAGGAAAGTGGTTCTCTGTACTGGAGAAAGAACACTCTTCTTGGCATTGAGCCTCAACCCCAACATCTGCATATGAGCGAGAACGACACCTCGGTGCCGAACCGCCAACTGCTCTGATTCCGCCAGAATCAGCCAGTCGTCGATGTAGTTCAGAATACGTATGCCCTGAAGCCTGAGAGGGGCTAGAGCTGCATCCACGCATTTCGTGAACGTGCGGGGTGATAAAGCTAGACCGAAAGGAAGAACCCGATATTGGTATTCTTTGCCCCCGAAAGAAAACCTTAGGAACTTCCTGTGCTGAGGGAGGATGGAGATATGGAAGTAGGCGTCCTTCAGATCTATCGTGACAAACCAGTCCTCGGATCTGATTTGAGTCACGATCTGTTTGAGTGTCAGCATCTTGAACTTGAGTTTCTGTACTGAACGATTCAACAGACGAAGATCTAAAATGGGACGCAACCCCCCATCCTTTTTTGGAACCATGAAATAACGGCTGTAAAAACCCGACTCTCTGTCGGGTGAGTACACCTGTTCTATAGCTTCCTTTGCTAACAGGGCCTTTACCTCTTGCTCCATTACCAGAGCCTGCTCGGGATGCACCACTGTGGGCAGCACCCCGTTGTAACGAGGAGGACGAGAACCAAACTGGATTCTGTATCCTTTCTCTACAATCTGCAGGACCCAACGAGAAATATTCGGCAGAAGCTTCCACGCTGCCAGAAAATTTACTAAGGGAACCAGCCTCTCGAGGCTGGTCTCTGGTGTTATCGAGACAGCCAATTCCGGAGCCTGAAACATAATGGCAGGAACTACCTGAACTGGCCGCTCTAAAGCCCCCCTCAGAGGGCGCGAAACCGATGCTGTGCCGCAGCATAGCATCAGCGACTCGCTGGAGACCGCTGCGCCCTGAAGCACCGAGGGTGGCAGGGTTGGCAGAACGGGCTCGTGAGGACCCCGAAATGGAACGGGCACCGTATGATGAGGTGTACACCGCTCTATTTCGGTCGGGGCTGTCCTCACAGGCCTGATGCATGAACATCAGGACCTTTTTTTTTTCTGAGCCGAAGTCTTCTTCGCCTGAAGAGCGGTCCTCAGATCCGGCTTCGACTTAGAAGACTTCGGCTGAGAGGGTTGCGTCTGTCTCCAGTTTCCACGTGGAGGTGCACGAGACGCAACACTCTCTTTCTGATGCACACGATATGTGTTCATGCGACGAACAACCGTATAAGTCCAAAAAAACAAAAATTGAGATAACCATGTGACTTGAATGTATGTGTGCCACTTTGTATACAGAATCACTTTGGGGGTGTGTTCGCGCGACCAAAACTCTGTATTTTAAATTTTAAAATAGTCTCACGCGGAAAAACCGTTTATGTCCACTAACGAAAAATGGAGACGCCGGTTGCTTTCATGTCCGCTGCGGACATTAAACGGCAAAACCTCGGCAAAAAAAGGAGAGCGAACATGAATGAATGGAAGGACAGAGCAAGGAAGTCTTTGAGGGATGCTGGGAAACCATATGTGAACCGGAGAGGAGAGCAAAAACGAGGAAAAAGTCCACCGAAAGAGGTGAGTGAAAGAACCGTATACAAAGTATCTAACTTAGCAGCTACTGTTACAGTCAGAGGGGCGTGTAGGCTCCTGCGCGTCGTCTAACGTTACTACAGTTCATTCATATAGCTCACTCTGTTTAACGGATCAATTCATGAATGGGTCGAAATTAATGCTGTAGGCTACTACTCCTTATAACCGAGGATAAATGAATCGAAACATTATAGCTGCGTTTGATGTCTGGCTAGCCAGTTACTTTGTAACGTAGCTGGTTACAGTCAGGGGGCATATTACTGGGCGTCTAACGTTACTAATGTTCATACAGCTCTGACTGTTTAGCGAATCAAGTCATGAATGGGTCGAAATGAAAGCTGAGAAAATTAGACTTTGATTGCTTTATGTCTTCACTGAAATTGGTGAAAAAAAAAAAAAAAAAAAAGTCATTGACGTGTTTAAAATATTTTGATATACTTTTTGGATCCCATGTTACCATTTATGCAACACTTTGTTTTGTAATATTGTATGCTATATTTGTTTGTTACTCATTTTTTAATAAATAAAAGGTAATAATAAAAAAATGCATTGATTGTGTAAGCTGTTACGTTATATATTATAGGTAGTAACCTTAATAGCTGCTAATAGCTCTAGTGTTCTATAGCTATATATAACAAAAAAAAACTCTAATGTGACTTTGTTTTTGTTAAGGGCAAGGTGTGCAAGGAGACGTGTCCCAGGCAGTGTTCAAGCCTAACAGAACAAAGAAAACTCCAGCTCTTCACAGAGTTTTATGCTGTCTCTTATGAGAGGCAGCAGGCTTTCATTCTCTCTGGTTTGGAGCAGGTAGGCTAACTTAAGCAATTCATGACCATATCATGTCAACAGTATGCAATGCATCACAATGTAGGCCCATGAAATAACCAGTGAATTGAATACTACTGTATGCCTTCAATTCACTAAGACTGCACATGTGCCTGATCACTGTAAATGTTAAATTTTGTGAGGATGGATGAAGGATGATCAGCATCAAGTAGGCCACCAAGTGCATTACAGTCAGACCACAGCGCTTTGGTGCCCTAAAATGCTTATTCATTCTCCTAACCAAAGCCTACTCACGTACTTAATGACCTTAACCTGACAGCTCTACAATACGGCTAGCCTGCTACGCTATGGTAAATGTCTTTTTACTTCATGTCTTTTTACTTCTAGCACAAGGTGAGTCGCAGACGACCACGTGGGCCTGACACTGAGATTACTAAGAGGAAGTACACCTTCAAGTACCATGTGCAACAAGGAGGCCAAAGACTTGCTGTTTGTAAACTCACATTTATGTCAGTCTTTCAACTGACCAACAGTCGCCTACAGGCAAGTTTTATATAGCCTAGCCTTTTCCGTTTGTTAACTTTTTATTACATGCATGATTTTAATTAGATACATTGTCCATAACATATTTATTTAAAGTTACTTATCTTTGAAAAGGTTATTCAAGAAAAGTTAGGCAGTCAGTCTGAGGGAACAGAGCAGGTAGCTAAAGTCAGGTCTCCATTAGAGGACTTCAGAGGAAAACATAAGAACAGGTAAGTAAAAAAAAACAAATCTTGAAGGACCTCATGCTCTCGTCCTGTTAGTTTTTAAAGCTGCACCATTGTCACACCTACAACATTCCCTGGTCTAATGGTGCACTGGACGCTGGTATTATAGAGCGTTGGGTGCCTTGCCACCCTATAACGCCAGTGTGCACATACCGTAATGGTTAGGATTCAGCTCACTGTTGTTGCCCAGTCAGGAAACATATTTTTGCACTTTGAAATCGATATCAGAGATAAAGTGCTATGCAAATGTAATGTATGATTATTCTTTGTATCATTACAACATGTGGATCTTAAAGGGATACTTCAGCTCTGGAAAGATTAATGTGTATTTAAAATGGGTCATTTATGTAGTAGAAATGTGAAATTATTTTTGAATGGAGCCTTCTAAAAGCCAGAACATGTATTTTTGATTTATGGGGATGAAAGACAACAACTCCCAGATTGCAATGCTAAAATGCACACATCAATCAATCACATGTTTAGCATCCATGTAAACACTACATTCAGATTCACAAATCAGAATAAATTCAGTTAGATTGAAACAAAAGATGTGCATGTAAACAATGACAATTTTTGCGTCATCGGAGGATTTTTTCCAGACAAAAAATACATAAATCTCTCATCTCAGGGGGATATGAGGGAGAAAAGCATTGTAATTCGAAAATACTAAAAAGAATTCGGTTTTCTAATGATACAAAGCTTAATGCTAAATCTTGAAGTATCCCTTTAATGACTGTATGTGAAAAACAAAATCCTATAGTTTAGAGGAATGTTTATAATTATACATTTATGGTCACAGAAACAATGCAATTGTGCAAAACAGACCAGCATAGTTTATTATATTTCCCTTGTTCATGAGTTGTGGTGTTTATTTTTTAGGCCTCATAGCATTCATCCTGCAGTGAGAGAGGGGATAAGAGAGCATATCTTGAGCTTCCCACGCCAACCGAACCACTACTCACGGATGAAGGGAGATGTGGAGAGGGAGTACCTGAGCCCTGATTTAAACCTGCTCCGCATGTTCCGCCTGTACAAGGAACACAATCCAACATCCACTGCAAAGTTCTGGCTCTATAGGGACATCTTCAAGCAGCAGAACCTCAGTTTTGGGCAGCCAAGAAGTGACACTTGTGCGAAATGTGACGCCCTGTTTTTAAAATTAACAGCTGCTACAACAGAAGGAGAAAGGTTGAAGATCGCAGCCGAGAGTGAGCTTCACCACCGGAAAGCTGAAAAAGCGTACACCCAGTTGCAGGCTGACATAGAGTGGGCCAAAGCCAATGATGACTGCCATGTCATTTGTATCGACATGCAGGGGGTAGTGTTCACGCCAAACCTGACACACTCCAACGTGTACTATCAACGGCAGCTGGCCAACTACAACCTCTGTATCCAGTAGATGGGCACTGACGATCCTCCTACAATGTGCCTCTGGCATGAGGGCATCGCTCACAGAGGTTCCATCGAGGTGGCAAGCTGTCTTTTGAAGTGGGCAGAAACATCTTTTGCTCCCCTAGTCCAGGCAAAGGAACGGAAGCTCGTCATCTATAGTGACCGATGCTGTGGGCAGAACAACAACTGGCGAGTCCTAAACCTCATGGCCCTGCTCGTATCTAGAAGGTACTTCAGTCAGATAGAGCAGAAGTTCATGGTGTCTGGTCACTCCTTCCTTCCCTGTGACCGTTCCTTTGCCACGCTGGACAAGAGGCGTAAGGTGTCCACACTCCACACCCCCAGCGATGTCGCCGAGATGATCCGTGGAGCCAGGCAGCAGCATCCATTCAAAGTCATTGAGATGAAATGTCCGGACTTCAGGCAGCTCCCTGATGCAACATTAAAGCGTCCACCTGGCTTGCTAATCACATCCATGATGTGGTTGAAAGTGACAGGTAAAAAACAAAAGAGTAGGTCTTCTGAGATTAACAGTGTTGGGGATATGTGCGTGAAAGAAGAATCTTTATTGAATTTCTTGTTGAATCATGATTTCAGCTGCTGATCCATGGTGTGTCCACACAAAAGGGAGCCACAGCCTCTACGAGGGATGGAAGACCTGGCTGATCACCAAACAGAGGAAGAATCAACCACCTCCAGCTCCCTTGTTCTCCACCACGTATGCTCGTGCTTATGAGGACCCTCTGCCCGTCAAGAAGGAGAAGCACCGGGATCTTATGAAAATGCTAGCCTACATGCCAGCGGAGGCCCAAGCATTTTATGGGGCATTAGAATGCGAAGAGTAGCCTGGTATGTGAAGGTCATGTGCAGGGTAAGGTGGGGTATATTGTGTATATTGTGTAAAATTAATCATAATAGTAGTTGTAGTTTATCTTGTATGCCTTATATTATGTTGTATAATAGGAATATATAGTTATTTATTTAGTAAATGAATGAATGGGGTGATTTATGAAATGTATTATAAAATGGTAAACTAGCATATGGAACCATAGCAAGGAATGATGATGATGTATGTCTGTATTGTAAATATGTATTGTTTACAGTTATTACTGTTGTTTATTGTTTGTATGTATTGTTGATTGTATGTACGGTTTATTGTTTGTAATGACGTTTATTTTCTGTACTTTAAGTAGGCCTATGTATTGTTCATTGTTCGTACTGTATTGTCTGTGTTTTTGTTCTGTGATTTATGTTGGTAAAAAAATAAAAGAAATTGAAAGAAAGAAATGTTTAATATTTTCTTTAAGGTTCTGTTACTGTATTAAAACTAAGATAAAGGAATCAAATCTCCAGTGGTTTAAGTGATATGATGAATTGGACTTATACTGTTATTCCACATTAACTGGACTTATACTGTTCTTCCACATTCCAGAAATGTAAATTACTCTAACTTTTTATTTTTAAGATTGATACTAAAAAATCTTATCTCATTAGAATTGTGAAACTTTTGTTGTCTATCTTCAAGTAAAAAAAAAATATATATATATAATATTCAGAGTCCAAATTAAAAAAATGTCATTATTCAAAATTTGAAAATATGGACTTATATGGTTCTTCGTCTCAAGCCCTCATATGATGAGCTAGATGGCTGGGGCTGCTCACGCCCAGCAGCCCCAGGGGGCTGGACACGGCGAGGGATAAACTTTTTGAAAGCGTCCGCTTGCTTTTTTGATTCCTGAAATCTCTCGACGACCGCATGGACTGCGTCACCAAAGAGACCAGAAGGTTCAAGCGGAGCATCTAACAAAAAAGCACGATCTTTTTCTTTAATCTCCGAAAGATTCAACCATAAATGTCTCTCAGTAGCTACCAAAGCTGCCATAGACCGCCCAATTGCTCTGGCGGTCTCTTTAGTAGCCCTGAGAGAAAGATCGGTAGCCCGACGAAGTTCTCGAATATCGTCATGACTAACTCCCTCGCTATTATCCAGATCCCCCAGCAGGTCAGCTTGATAAGCCTGAAGCACTGCCATAGTATGCAGACATGCTCCAGCTTGACCTGCTGCCGTATAAGCTTTGCCCACTAACACCGACGTGGCTTTGAGCGGTCTAGTGGGCAAAGCCGAGGCTTTCAGAGACGATGCGGGACCAGGGGAAAGATAGCTAGCTAAATTCGGTTCCGCCTGGGGCATCGCCTCATAACCATACTCTTTCAGCCCTCTAATTTTTGAATAAATATTGACTTGAGGGCTGAAAAGACGTGAAGAGTATGGCTTATTCCATGATTTAGAAATCTCATTGTGAAGATCAGGAAAAAATGGAAGCCCTCGTGGTGGAGATGAAGCAGTAGAAGATAAAAAGCGCTCATCTAATTTACTCTTAGGACGAGCGCCCCTCTTATCAGATGGCCATTCAATCTTTAATTCATCTACAGCCCGCGACATAACATCCACCAGCTCATCATATGCTGGGGAAATAAACTGTGAATCTCTTTCCCCCATGTGTGTGCATTCACTCTCCAAACTCATCGCATCGACCTCCTCGGAGGAAGAGCAATGAAGTAATGGAGGGCTCTCTCCCCGGGCGGAAGAAACCGCAGAGCGTGCTTCCGACACCGGGGGGAGAGCGCTGGATCTCTCGGGTAAGGAAGGAGAAAGAGCCCTTGGACCCGTCTCCAACCCCTCCGAAAGATCCTTTTGCGATCCCCAGGAATGCATTCTCCGCGCTGCCTCAGCAGACGCGGGTCCTGATCCCTGCGGATCGCGAGCCTGCCCACTCTCTTTATCAAAGAGTGACAGGCGAGAGCGGAGCATGCGAAGCGGTAACATCTCACAATGCTGGCACTCAGCCCCCTCGAAGGCTGAGACCGCATGCTCCACTCCCAAACAAATGACACAAAGCTCGTGTGTGTCCCCACCCGTTAAATAACGCGGGCAGGGAGAAGCACACTGTTTGTACACTTGTTTAGTTTCCATCCTTTTCCGCAACAGACAACAGTAAATAGACAGAGACAAAATGACACAGATCGCTTGCTGAGACACAGAAGCTAATGCCGCGTTTCACCGGATGTGCTCTTATTGTCACGATACACACACACAGGAAACGTAAGATCCAAAAGCAGTATATTTAATGGGTAATCCGTACTCACAAACCAGTCCAGGCAAGGGTCAAAAGTCCAATAAGGCAATCCAAAACATGAAATACAGACAAGAACCAGACAGATACAAATACCGGAAGTGTGGGGACATAATACAAGGACTCCGTAACAAACACTGAAACTAACAGGGTATATATACACAAGTGCTAAACGAGGTGACGAGAAACAGCTGAACACAATGAACACTCAGTGACAGATAGGATCATGGGAAATGTAGTAACAGAGTGTGGGACACCGTGCGGGAAGAGGACCTCTAGTTGTTACCCAGGAAACACAAACCAGACACTGTGACATTACCCCCCCTCTACGGAGCGGCTACCAGACGCTCCAAGACATGAATAACACACAACACAAGAGTTCAGGAGGGAGGTGGAACTGTGGAGGATCAGGGGGAGGGATGGTGGGCCAGGTCCATGCAGGGGAACAGGAACAGTGATACATAGCTTCGCCGGCGGCCAGGGCGAAGCAGACGACCCATCGGGCGGCCAGGGCGAAGCAGACGACCCATCGGGCGGCCAGGGCGAAGCAGACGACCCATCGGGCGGCCAGGGCAAAGCAGACAACCCCTCGGGCGGCCAGAGCGGAGCAGACAGTCCATCGGGCGGCCAGGGCGGATCCGGCTGTGCAGGCGGCCTGAATGGGGCAGGTCCTTCGGGCGGCCATGGTGGAGACGACCAGGGCGAAGACGACCACTCAGGCGAGCACGGCGGAGACCACCCTTCGGGCGGCCACGGCACAGGAACAGACACCGGCTCAGGACCAGCAACAGACACCGGCTCAAGAACAGCAGACACTGGCTCCGGCTCAGGAACAGCAGACACTGGCTCCGGCTCAGGAACAGTCTCTGGCTGGGCAGACGTGACGTGAACAGTCTCTGGCTGGGCAGACGTGACGAGAACAGTCTCTGGCTGGGCAGACGTGACGTGAACAGTCTCTGGCTGGGCAGACGTGACGTGAACAGTCTCTGGCTGGGCAGACGTGACGTGAACAGTCTCTGGCTGGGCAGACGTGACATGAAGAGTCTCTGGCTGGGCAGACGTGAAGTGAACAGTCTCTGGCTGGGCAGACGTGACTTGAACATTCTTTGGCTGGGCAGACGTGACGTGGACAGTCTCTGGCTCGGCAGAACTCCTCTGCTTCCTCCATGCCTGCAGAACTGCCACTACATAAAAAAGGAACACGGCCTTCCTGGCCATGGCAGGACTGACGTGAAGTGCAGGATTGGCAGAGCTGACGTGAAGCTCTGGTTCGGCAGGCGTGCTGTGTCTCCTCCACGCATGCAGTACCGCCACTGCATAAAAGAGGAACACAGCCCTCTTGGCTGTGACGGGACTGATGGTGGGCAGCTCCGAGAAGACCTCAGGGCTGACAGCGGGCTGCACGGGGTCGACCTCCGGGACTACCGGACTCGGGACCACCGGACTCGGGACCACCGGACTCGGGACCACCGGACTCGGGACCACCGGAACTGGGAGCCCCGGAAGAGGGACCCTCCGCCTGGCCAACCGAGTTCCCTCAAACGATCGTCCGTGTTCGATGGAAGGGGGCTCGGGAGATTCTACCGCCACGGTCTCCTCCGTACTGCGAGCCCATAATGCGAAGCACTCGAAAATATTCATCCGAGGCGGCACCTCCCCAGATTGCGAACTCCCCCTCTGCTGCTTCCTCTCCCTCGCGGTGGCTGGGGAAGAGGCACGAAAACCCATACCGCTGGATCTATTCATGACGGAGTCCTTCTGTCACGATACACACACACAGGAAACGTAAGATCCAAAAGCAGTATATTTAATGGGTAATCCGTACTCACAAACCAGTCCAGGCAAGGGTCAAAAGTCCAATAAGGCAATCCAAAACATGAAATACAGACAAGAACCAGACAGATACAAATACCGGAAGTGTGGGGACATAATACAAGGACTCCGTAACAAACACTGAAACTAACAGGGTATATATACACAAGTGCTAAACGAGGTGACGAGAAACAGCTGAACACAATGAACACTCAGTGACAGATAGGATCATGGGAAATGTAGTAACAGAGTGTGGGACACCGTGCGGGAAGAGGACCTCTAGTTGTTACCCAGGAAACACAAACCAGACACTGTGACACTTATGCCTTCCTGGTCATGACGTCACCCGCCCGTGACGCTCATTCTTTCCATTGGACTAGTTGACATTGATGCTCAGACGCATTCACGCTGGGGGCGTTCCCAAAGCGTCAAGTGACGCATCGCGAGTTCCCTCGAAAGGGAACTGCGTATAGTTTTGTCTCACCAAGACTTCAGTGGATTTGTCTTGTCTGGCAAACTGCAAATGCTCTAAAAATACTCTCTTGAGAGCAAATGCGGATTGCGAATAAAACTGTAACAAACTGCAGCATTCGTCCATAACATTTACGATGGTTTTACCTTGTAACAGTTCAGCTTCGTCTCACCACCACTGTTATGGCGCGCGCCGTCGCGATTATGCCTCGCCTGAAGCAAGAAATTTAAAATTAAAGACACATTCCTTTACTAAATAAACGTAACGTTTCGGGGGGAAAAATAGTGGAACCAAACACTTTTACATCACACTAAATGTCCTGATAACACGCAGTTGTTAACAAGTCGATATTGCATCTGACATGCCTATGTTATGAATTCTGTTCAAAATTTGAATCGCTTAAAACAGCATTAAGTGATACATTATATTGTAATATTTATGGAGGTAAATTTAAGTTAACTTACCAAGAATTGAGTAAATAGTGCCTTTTATCTTCAACTCTTCTTGCCCTGCTCCAGTCCACCAGTTTTCAAACCTGTATTCAGCCCGCGCAATCCCATAATGCCACATCACAGTAAATTGTTGTAAAACGTATGAACTACAGTAAAAACACCTCTTACCTGTAAATCAATTTACAGTTGACAGGGAAATATACTGTAAACAACTGTAATACTCTTTTTGACACATAATGCATTGCGAATTACAGTAATAACTTGTAAAATGATAAAACAATATATTTCTGTAGAATTTTGCTGTAGAATCTACAGCAATTTGTTACAGTGTAGGGCTTAGGTTAGGGTGTGAATAACTGCGAGTAACGAGTCTCTAAAGCATGTTGCTTTATTCATAGAGCAAAAACTTTACTCTAATGCCAGTGCCGTAACAAGTGGCACAGCAGCAGTCTTATAACTAATGTAACTCAAAGTCAAATACAAACAGATTATTTCCATTCACTCTAATTTCACGCACCTATGAGTATCAACTTAAAATAAGAAAGCATAGTTCACTAAAAATATTATATTCATTGTCTCATAGACTAATTTAGGGGATTTTACATGATTTATTTAGGTAGATTCTGTAAATTAAGCTTTAACTACTCTAATATTATGTGTATGTAGTTTCAAGTAAATAGCAGTACATGTTTACAGTGTGGAATATGAAGACCCTGATATGGTTGTTTAAGAATTAAACAAAAGCTACACACTCCATCAATTAGGGTTAGAAGAACTGTTGCCAAACTTATAACATGATAGAAACATAATAATCACTGCAATGTTGATCCAGTCATAGACTCTTAAGCATTTTTCCCCCTGGCAGTGTATATCATCTCAAATCTTCCTTCAACTTTCAGATAAAAATTAGTTTTGTTGTTTTCTGATTGATTATGAACTCAACTTTTCACATCAAGTTTTTTCATCAGTGTGTGAGTAAAACCGAGTGCATTTGGTCTCTTTGCATTGGTGCATTCTTGCAAGAAACTTTCTGCAAACAAGACTGCGTGGCGCTCTTTGCTTTAGATAATTATGTGTGAATGAAAAGCAAACATGACATTGTGAATGTGATCTTTTGACACCTACGAGAGAAGTGCTTGTCCTCTGGGTTTAGTAAAAACTGAGCAGCTGTTATTGGGGGAGGAATTACTCCTGATCCGATCACATACTGTCTTCAATCGTCTGTCATGCCCTTCAAGGACCTAAAACTGCATCAGCGATTGACTGATCGGAGGAGATCAGGTCCAAATCCTGTCCTCATGAATGTGTTACACAATTATACTCACCAATCCAGTTCTGGCTTTTTAGTTTGGTCTTTTTGCTGTTAAAACAACAAGATATCAAATCATATAGCACATATTTATGGGAAGTTAATGCAGGATCAATCTATGGAAGCTTGTTTCCGCCACTGAAAAAAAAACAAAAAACAAATTGCGACTTTTTATCTCACAATTGCGAGCTATGAAGTCAGAATTGTGAGAAATAAAGTCGCAATTGCGAGATATGAAGTCAGAATTGTGAGAAATAAAGTCGCAATTGCGAGATATGAAGTCGCAATTATGAGAAATAAAGTCGCAATTGCGAGAAAAAAAGACAGAATTGCGACTTTTATCTCATAATTGCGACTTTACATCTCGCAATTCTGACTTTATAACACATAATTGCGAGTTTATATCTCGAAATTCTGACATCTTTTCTCAGAATTGTGAGATATAAACTCGCAATTGCGAGTTATCAGGCCAATTCTAAGGGGAAAAAGACTAACTTTTTTCCCCTCAGAATAGTTTATATCTCACAATTCTGACTTTACAACACGCAATTTCGACTTTATTTCACGCAATTCTGAGAAATAAAGTCAGAATTGCGAGATGTAAACTCGCAATTGTGAGAAAAAAAGTCAGAATTGTGAGATAAAAAGTCGCAATTACCTTTTTTATTTTTCATTCTGTGGCGGAAACAGGCTTCCATATCAATCTGATGACACGTGTCATAAATAAACTGGGAACTAGAGTTAAATACTGTATAGAGGATGAGATGTGGATATATGTGCTGGCTGTCATAAGGGTATCAGCAGTCAAACGTGGAAGGAATTTGATTGGAAAATGAAAATGAGATTCTTTAGAGTTCCACTGGTGGTTGCCAAATTTGACAGTACTTCGCCATGATCACAATGCTGGAGAGATTGTGGGATGGCGGGGGACTATGTACATATATTCTGGGAATGCCCCAAAATACAAGTGTGTTGGCAGGGGGTTAAGAGGGAAAAATGAAGTTTTAGAAAGAGATATTCCAATGCACCTATATATTTTTTTTGCTTGATGGTTCCCCCTCAGATCTGTTCAGCAAATCCCACTTATTTGTATTGCATATATTGTTAATGGCAGATAATCACTGTGAATTGGATGAAGGTGCACGAACCCACTGTGACAGAATGGACACATAGACTGAAACAGATACACATATCTGAGTAGATGACTGCGGATTTGCAGTCAAAATCGGACATTTATCGACAGAAGTGGGCATTAATTGAAAATTTGCTTGAAATAAATAGACTTAATATATGTTAATGTTTGAACAATGCAGATAATGTACTGGTATGTGGTGTATTCTCTAAAGTGCTGTCAAGGATTTGTGTATTTATTTTAAGTTTATTTTGATTTATTTTTTATTACTCACTGTTTCTAAGAAAAGTTCAATAAAAACACAGTAAAAAACAACAACAAAAAAAACAACAACAACAACAAGAAATCACATCTCTATTTCCTCTCTTAATAACTGACCCTTGTCTTATGGTGTATGATTTATAACTGAATGCATACCGTACACTGCATGTTTACGCTGAAATCCACTTTTGCTAGTTTAACGACAGGAAAAATGGTCGGCGCTCCCGGCGCATGGTCTAAAAGGGTTGTCTCTATTCTCTTAATGAGGAATGGGTGTGTTTTGGCCACAACCTGCAATAAAACCAATCACAGGCGGATTCGCTATTTACATGGCAGAATTTGATAGTGGAAAGACTGAACGCTTCTCTAGAGAGGAGACGGATCTGCTCGTGCGCGAGGTTAAAGCGCAAGCAGACCATCTACGGGACAAAGTGTGTTGTGGACCCGCCTAGAGGCGCACATTACTAACGCGCTCTTTAAATAACAAAAATACTGCACCATTGCCTTTAGAGCAGGTTTCAGTTGGTCAATGGATCAGTCTATTTCAGTTTCCTCAAAATAGCAACGCTCCAACAATGCGCCTGAACACACACCTCGTTCTCAGACCAGCCGCCCATGGACGCAAACGCATTTCCTATTTAAACAGTGTGTGCAGGACGTGAAAATGAGAACTGAAATTAGCAAAACACACTTTTGGAGATGGAGCCTGCTCGCATTTTTCTACAGAAATTGAGGGAAAATCACAGAGCAAAAGAAATGTTTGGAGATTTATAGCTGCAGGCACGTGAGAAGGTTAGGGGGGGGGGGGGGGGGGGGGGGGGATTTTGAGCACAGAGGAACCCAAAATAAATATTCCTAATCCCAGTGTGCTTTTACACTTGAGCCACAGATTAAAGCTGCACTGAAATAAACGAGCGGCGAGATTGGCTCTTGTTTTTGAGCGGTCCGGTGGGTTTCTGTTTTGAGAGAAGCATAAAGTGAACGGGTTCACCCCTGCTGTCGCCTGCTGGGTCTCATTTGAGGCAGGAGTTTGGGGAGGGATATGCAAATGCCCCGTCGGAGCTGCAGCTGCAGGGTCGAGCTCAGCGGCCCACTGTTGACTGAGGCATCCGAGCGCTCGCAGCGACTCCTGCTTTAGGATTCTGCTACTGCTCTCCTCTCTCTCTCTCTCTCTCTCTGGTGTGTGTGTGAGCGGTGAAGTGGGCAGGATGGTGCCAGAACAGCAGATGTTTCGATTGCAGCACTGCTTGCCCGCCAGCAACTGAAGTCAGTGCTCCAGAGAAACCTTGTGGGACTCAGCAAGGAAAACAAGCAACACTTCACAACCTCCTCCCCAGCTTTTGCTTTCTACACACTTTCTCCGTCTTCTTCCTCCACTTTATGGCTTTTTCTGCAAGTGTTTTTGTCAACCTTTGCCCTGCTGCTTGAAGATGAGGGGGATATTCACATGTGGGGGTCTTCTGCTGGTCACGTTGCTACTGACTTCAGTGGATGCCAAAGGAAATCTCTATGGAAGTCCACACAGATACAACCTACACAAGTCTGGGAGCGTCCCGCTACACAACCCTGGAAAACCAATGGGTCACCATAAGTAAGTAAACAGTAAAGTTAGTATGTGTGTCTGTGTGTGTACAGAACAGAAGCCCAATGGATCAAGCATTAGACAATAGGCTGTGAGTGTGTATGGATGTGTGTGTGCACAAGTAATGAAATGTCAAGCAGTGACAGCAGCGTCCTGCAGTTTCATATGCTTCATCTGCAACATTTTTCTAGTTTTAGGAGCTCAAATTCAGTGAGAGACTACATGTAATGTTTGTAGTTAGAGAAATTCATTTGTCTCACCTCAGGACTATTGTAGAACTGAAAAAAGTGATTAATATAGGATGCAAACTTTTCTAAAATGACAATCATCACAGGGCTTAAAATGGACATTTGCATTTTATGATTATATAAATTTTAACAACAACAAACAGTGGTCACACTTTATAATAGGTGGCCTAATGAAGTGTGACCTCACTAATAATAAATACATACATGACGACGGGTACATACATAACTGTGCATTGTTCTAGAAAATTCCCACATTTATTGCCGATGAGTTTGATGTTTGGTTAGATTTAGGAGTAAATGTAAGATTAGTTTTTAGTGTGACGGTTGTTACAGTTAGGAGTAAAGTTAACGGTGTAACTGCAAATATTAATTAAATGTAATTAAAGTCCTTTAAATGTATTGCAATGCACTAACATGTACAGTATGTGCATAAGTTAATTGTATCAAATGGTTAAGTTAAGGCCACCTAATATATAGTTTGACCAAATTTTTGTCAATTACTCAAATTTTATATCTCGACAATGGATGACTATATATATCTCATCAGCATCTGCCAACATTAACGATGTATCCAATGTCAAGGTTTCCTTAATGATCAGTCATAGCTTCTGAGATTGTTTTGTGTCACCAGATATTTGGAACAATCCCTAAAGAAATAGCACACATACCTCTGGTTTCACAGACTAGGCTTAAGCTAGTCCCAGACTCAAACGCATGCCTGAGCTGTTTTAACTGAAAGCAGCTTGCACTGACGTACCTTCAAATATATCAGTGCCATTGTTTTGTGTCAAGATGCACACCATGTTTTCTTCCAAGGAATGTTTATAAAAGCTACAATGTCCTAATTGAACTAAGACCTAATCCTGACTTAATCTAAGCCCAGTTTGTGAAACCAGGCCTTGGTGTATACAGTATACTGTTGCAATACTTCATTTGTAAATGAATAGTTGCCCGATCAAAAACAGCAATTAAAATGCGCTGTGATACTGACCATACGACTTCAGTTTCTCCAGTCACTAAAGTGATAGCACAACTAAATAAGAGCATATTTCAACATTTTTAAGAGTTTAAGAGTTTTTGTACGGCGCTAACTACCGCCTAGTGTTTTATTCTGTCACATATATAGCTACTTTGAAACATTTTAATATGCGTGACTCTCTTTTTGACATTTTGGCGATATTAGCTTTCTTTAATATAATAATATATTATAATATATTATAATATATATATATATATATATATATATATATATATATATAATATAACATAATAATCATTTTTATATAATAATATATCTAAATGTCAGATATATACACACTACAAACTTTCCGATGCTTACTGCACTCAAAAATAATCAGTAAGCACCAACAACAAGAATGATTTTAAACTTAAGAAAGCTTATTGGTTAAAATATATATGCTGAGGGCCAACAGCAAAACATAACCTCCAAATGCATCTGCATAAACCCGCGCTCTTTCTGTTCCACACGCACACACACACACACACACACACACACACACACACACACACACACACACACACACACACACACACACACACACACACACACACACACACACACACACACACACACACACACACACACGCACACACACACACACACACACACACACTGTCACCATGTGATGCACTTGTTAATGACGGATCGTTTAAATCCAAAATCTGACATTTTGGATCCGGGACAACCGGCCTCAAATTAAGCACTGGTCTGAAGTCATTATAAATGTCCTAAAATCAACGAGGTTTCGTTCCAAAAGCAGCTCTGGAGCAGTATGAGTCAGAGCGAAAGATAAGCTCTCGGCATGTTGAGAAAATTCTCATCAAAGACCTGTTGGCATCTAGAAATCCTGAAATGCCAGTGGTATCAAATGCAGATCGCTAATGTTGGCAGTGATGTTGTATCTGTCCTCAATGACCCATGTTCTGAGCACTCTCTCATACCACACAAACCATTTGTGTATCTGAACATGTTCATCTGGTCCCTCAGGTAAATCACAACAGCCTGTTTATCTCCTGTCTAACTCTGTTTCCTAAGAGATGCACATGTAGGCGTTTCCAGGCTTCCTTGGCATGCTCCCGATTCAAAAGCTGACGATTTATGACAGCAAGGTGATACTGCCTTCTAAGATAGCTTCTTTTGTCCACTGTCTAAGGCAGCATCTCATGTATTCTTCAAAAGGCAATCCCAGAATGCATTGCGATGACCCCTGTGAAGATATTCCATACAGTGTTGGACAACAAAGGGAAATTATATGCTTTAACGACCCTTGTGTAAAAGAAGTATAATTTAGCATACGTTTAAAAGAGCACTTATTGCGGAAATAATATTCTTTTAAATAATTGCACATTATTTACTAATAAATGAAAATGTATTATAGTTTACATTTATTATAAATGCAATTAGTTGAGCTTAAGGGTGCTTTTCGACCCACTTAAGTAGGACTTAAATACATATTTATATGTAAGTTCATATAACTTATATTGCTTTGGAGATATGGTTAAGTGTACTGTCGAATCTACCGACAAGCATTTAAGGAAGCATTCTATTGAATACTAATGTATCATTACAAACAAAATGATGATTTTACAATTTAGTATTTTACTTTAAATGTAATATCAAATAACTCCCACTACAGGTAAAATAATAATTGAGCACTTTACATGTGCTTTAGTATGTTCATCAACTTATTACAATAAGTGTGTTTTAAAAACATTGATTTAAAATGTACTTTAAGGTAAATCTTTAAATCTGACATTATTACAAAGTGTAGAAACTAAAGTGTTTTAAGAAGCAGTCAGGAAAGTGTGCTCTCTTTAAGTACACTTAAGTGGCCTTTAATTGATTTAATTAATTGGTAACACTTTATTTTAGTGTCCTTGTTGCACAAGTTACATGTCGTTACTGTAGTAATAACTACAGTATAAATCATGCATCATTACATGCAACATTCAATACAATTAGGCACACTTCTTTGTAAAAAGGGAATATTTGACCTGAATATGAAAATTCATCATAGAATCGGACTCATTTTGTGTTAAATTGAGCATGGAGTGAAGCGTACCCCCTTCAGTTAGTATCTCGTCTTCTCCTTTGCTTGGTTTATCCATGCATTTGTTTGTCTATGAACAGCTCGTGCATGAACAGCTTGTGACAGCTACACTGGGGTGCGTTTCCCAAAAGCATCGTTAGCCAAATCAAGCGTAGCGTTAGTTCTGACGGGTCACGTCAGTCAAGCTCGCCTCACAGACGTGCCAGCTTGAGGAGCACACATCCCTTTTCTCAGACATTGCTGGAAAGTTTGCAGTTCGGTCACATATGTCGATACACTCAAAAAAATGATATGTTGGCTTTAATTAACTTTTTTTATGTAAACAGATTCCACATAACTGGGTTACGTTAAACAAACATAATTTGTTCATGTAACTTCAACATCACGGAATTAAGTCATTTTAAGCGACCCAATTAAACTCTGAGCAGAGTGTTAAATGAACACTGAAGCAGTGTTAAAGTTCATGAGATAATTAAGTAAATAATTTAGTGATGATTGAGCATTATTGAAGACACCTGATGTTAACAAGCAGAATACCGGAATTGGTGTTCCGGTTGAGAATACCAGAACACCATTATGGTGATCAGTGTTTGTTTTAGTTGGGCTCTTGACCCTTAAATCGTTAACTTTAGATTTAGTTTGGCTGCTGTATCTGAGTTATGACAGCCAGAAGAACAAATAGAAAAGGTGATCTGATGGTGTTGGTTGTGTTTTAACATGATCATTATTTCACAATCATTTGACCTGAACTCATATAGAACCCAATTTCTGAGTTAAGTGTACCTTATGAATTATAGCAGCACTATCATTGTAGAGCATACCATTTTTATCATTTTCAATGAAATCCAAATGATCAAATCATTAATAAAGAAAAAACTTCTGAAAAACATTTGTATGCAGGCAAACACAGACATCAAGAATTAACGTATGAATCTCAGCAATGGTGACAAAATAATCACCTAAGCTCATTATTTATTCATGCAGCAATGCATGATGGGAGCCATGAATGAGTTTTGATTGGTGGCACCCAGAATGAACTGCAACTTGCTTTATAAGTGTCACCATTGTTGAGATTCACAGGCTGAATCTTGATGTCTGTGTGTGGCTACATACATTTTATTTTTTATCGTAGTTCCTCTTTGTTTACTTTTTATTGATTTGATCATTTGGATTGCATTGAAAAGGCTAAAAATGGTATGCCCTACAATGACATTGCTGCTATAATCCATAAGGTAAACTTAACTCAGAAATTGGGTTCTATATGAGTTCAGTGATTCAGGTCAAATGATTGTGAAATAATGATTATGTTAAAACACAACCAACACCATCAGATCACCTTTTCTATTTGTTCTTCTGGCTGTCATAACTCAGATACAGCAACCAAACAAAATCTAAAATTAACGATTTAAGGTTCAAGAGCCCAACTAAAACAACACGGATCACCATAATGGTGACCTACAATTCCGGTTTTCTCCTTCTGCGATTCTGCTTGTTAACATCAGGTGTCTTCAATAATGCTCAATCATCACTAAATTATTTAATTGGATCACTTAAACTGACTTAATTCCATGATGTTGAAGTTACATGAACAAATTATGTTTATTTAACGTAACCCAGTTATGTGGAATCTGTTTACATAAAAAAGTTAATAAAAGCCAACATATCATTTTTTGAGTGTAGCAGAGAAAGTAAACAGTTGAGAAATTAAACGCATGTGTAACAGTATATTGAATCCGTGCATTTCGGTCTTAAAGGGGGGGTACAATGGTGTTTCATGTATTCAGAGTTGTTTACATTGTTAAAGAGATGGATTCTCATGCTAAACATGGCCAAAGTTTAAAAAAATATTTTGGACGAATAACGGATCATTTCTGTGCCGAAAATCTTACTTCCGGGTTGGTAAAAGTTTAGGCTGTTTTTTTTTCAATCGTGGATCTAATGACGTAGACGAGAGTGGAACTACTTATATGAGCATTTCTCTTGGAAAAGCGTGCCCACGCAGACGTCGACCAGAGGAGAGCGAGACCGCGCACATCAATGCGCTTCAACAGGAAATCATCGGCAGCGCTGCATAGGATTTGTTCAAGAATGTCTTTAAATACATTTAGCTGGCCACTGGTGTCTGTTTGTTTATTGTAAAACCAAATCATGTCCTCATAAACCACGAGTAAACACACACAAATGTTGTAAGTTATAACTCGCGCATGACATGGTGTTCTAAAAACACTGCGCTCAAGTTTATCATTTCTACTTTTAAAAAACTCCCGCCACAGTCGGCATCAAACTACACTTCCCTTATGTACACCTTTAAAGAAAAAAAAAATACGTCGACATAAAGTGAAAATTAGTCATTTACAAAAACCGCTATAAGTTATACAGTTCCAGTACACACCACATAGAGACGTCCTGCTGTAGACGCTGCTGCTGCTGCTCGTCTTCAATTTCAGTATGGCTGAATCTGACTGTTAGCCATGGTTTGTTTTGGGATGTCACAGCTTCCTGACACTCTCAACGCAAAAGCTTTGCGCGCTCGTGATTATTTAGCTCCGCCCACACGGCACGCCTCCACCCGCTCGTTTTGTCCGGAAAGACTCGGTACAGCCTATCTTACTTTTATAAATATAATAAAACTAAAGACTTTTTGTAGATATGAAGGATGCAATACTACTCTATAGGTACTCAAGATTAAAGCTGCTGTCCGTAACTTTTTTGGGTTAAAAATTATCCAAAATAATAATAATTAAAAAAAACATAACCAGCCAGTGTTCAAAAATATCTGCTTGCTTTTGCCCGATTCAAAACGGTTAGCTTGTAATAATGATTTTAATTCCAGTGGTACTGGTGGATTTCCGCGGGAAATTCGAGCATGTCTTTGCGTCATTACGTCACATCTGTACACATAAAGAAGGCGTCCCGGCTAGTCGGCTATATTGCGTGAGGATGTTGGAGGTGGACATTTTTAGCCTTTTCTCACAGCATTAAATAATTAAACTTATGGCGGATCCAGAAAGGTTCAAACGACAATCACCAGTGACAACTGGACATTCACCACTTGTAAAACCCCAAATAATTCGGACTTCGGAGTGGGTAGAGAAAAAAGAGACTGCAACTGGCCCACGCGAAAACAAGGATAAACATCGGTTCAAAACGGACGCAGAGACGGCTTTTTTTCTTTTAGGACAGGTAAGACATTTCAATAGTTCAATCGTGTAACAGTAGCACACTTGTTCGCTTAATTCACACAGTTACGGAGTTTCCTGTCTTTATTCGTTTAGCTATTATGGTAAATATTTTGTGCTAGCTATGAGAGGGAGCAATTCACCTCTACTCCAAGCAAACCAAACCGGCCTCCTCCGAAATTATATATAGTTTTAAATATGCATCAGATTACAGATACGTGTTTTTTTTTCTTTTCTTTTTTCTCAAAGAAAACCAGTAAAGAAACATTAATTTATTGGTATGACAATTAGAAATTAGACTGCACAGAAATAGAAACTGAACTACAGGGTAATCATAATACACATTAAATGTAGTCACAATGCTGATGTTGATAATTTGAGAACAAAGTATAATTTGAAAGGTTTGACGCGATCGTTATATTTAATCAGCACGATTTACTGCAAGGCTTTCCCCCCTTAGTTGATGTGGATGTTACTTACTTGTTCAGATGACATTTTCCGATGAAAATTCGTATGTTGTCATGGTCATACTGTAGGCCTACTTCCAAAAGTAGAATGTGTGATTCTGAATGCCAGTTTCCACATCGGCGCGGTGACTGACAGACTCGCAGTCTCAAAACATTGTGTTCATCCGCGCTGTTTCATGCCGATGTGCAACTCACGCAAAGTTAATAATTCCGCGAATAACTGCAATTACAGATTTCAAACAGAGATGGCGACAAAGAGGAAAAATGCCGGACTGCAGCTTTAACATGAGTTCCCTTTCGAGGGAACTTAACACTGCGTCGAGAATCGACTCTTTGGGGACGCTCCCTTAGCGTGCGCCTCTGAAGTATGAATGAAACTATTCCAATCCTGATTGGTGTTGCGTCATGACGTAACATGTGACGGCATAACCGGATGCATAAAAGCTACGCCGGAACAAACACAAACTAGCTTTCGCTCTTCAGCAAGCGCTCTGTGTTGAAAACTGTCTGTCTTATTTGGTGTTGTTTGTCAGAAAATATTGTATATTATGGCCAGCGAACAATTCAAAGCTTGTGTGCCTCCCTGCCCTCGTTTCATCACGGGTGGGGACACACATGCTTTGTGTGTGAGTTGTTTGGGAGCGCAGCATGCACGGGCAGCTCTCGAGGGAGCTGCTTGTGTAGACTGTGAAGCACTTTCCATTAGAGTGCTGCGCTCCCGGCTGGCGTGCTTTGATGAGCACGGTCAGGCTCGCGTTCCCCATGGTTCTGGTCCCGCGTCCGTTGAGGCGGCGCGGCGATTGAGATCGTGGGGTTCGCAGCGGGATCTTGTGGATGAGATTGAGACTGCTGAGGCACCTTCTCACTCTTCATCCGAGGATCTCGTAGCCTCTGAGAGTGGTGCAGGAGCCCGCATCGCGGCTTCTCCTGCCCATGATCAGGTCCCAATGCTTGAGCTCTCTGCTTCCGAGGAAGTAGATGTGCTCAGCATCGATGCGGATGACCGTGATCTAGGCGCGCCAGTTCACGGCCAAGGTTATGAGGAGCTGGTGGAGGTTGTGACTCGTGCTGTGGCCAGACTTAACATAAGCTGGCCACATGATGAGCAGGGAACGCAAGTGAGAAGCAAGCTTGATGAGCGTTTCCTGCAGCACAGATCGCAACCTCAGCGCCGGGGTTTGCCGTTTTTCCCCGATCTCCACAAAGAGATTTCGAGATCGTGGGATAAACCGCACTCATCCCGTGTCTCCAATCCCAGTATGGTGGATTACAGTAATGTTATGGGGGCACGGGATATGGGTTATGGGAAGATGCCTAAAGTGGAAGAGGCTTTAGCGGGTTATCTTTCTCCTGAGTCGGCATCTTCCCTAAAAACCCCGGCGTTGCCTAGTAAGCCCTGCAGAGATACATCTGCATTAATAGGCAGGGCTTACATGGCGGCAGGTCGGGCTGGTTCATGTCTGCACTCTATGGCACTCTTGCAGGCATACCAGGCCGACCTCCTGAAAGATTTGGATGAGGGGGAGGGGCCAACTCCTGAAGATATTGCGGAGTTAAGGAGAGCCACAGATCTGTCTCTTCGGGCCACAAAAGAGACGGCCCGCGCTATTGGCCGCTCTATGGCAGCTATGGTGGCCACGGAGAGACATCTGTGGCTAAATTTATCTGGCATGAAGGAAAAGGATAGATCCTTTCTGCTGGATGCGCCGCTTTCGCCTTCTGGCCTGTTCGGCGACGCCGTTACATCGGTCGTCGACAGGTTTCAGGAGGCGAAGAAACAATCTGCGGCGTTCCAGCAGTACCTCCCCCGTAAGGCGAAATCCAAATCGAGTAGGGTGGGGCCAAAAGATCAGCCCCAGCCATCAGCCGGCTCCTCACACCGAGCAGAGCAGAGAGAGAGCGTTTCCTCTAGAGCCCCTCCTCCTGGAGCTTGGCAACAGAGGAAACACTCTCAAAAGTCGAAGTCCTCCAACCAGAAGGGCGACCTGAGGGACGTCATTCAGGCTAGGAGGGCTTCAGGGAAGAGGTCCTAACCGAAGTGGTAGGACCTCTGAGGGCTGTCCCCTCCGCTGTAGGGTAACCGAGGTTGTTCTCGCAGCGGAGCCCTCTAGGAAACGATGTATGTTGCCCGCCGTCCACGACGCTTCGGGCCGCATCTCTTTCCAGCGAAAATATTCTAATAAAGAAAAAGCATCAATTATGGTCACAAAAGCCGTATCGACTACACCCTGCCGGTATTCCGCTTCAGGGAGTCGAGAAAGATGCTCGAAAAACACCAGAGGCCAGTCTCGAGAGGCTGGTACCCCTAGTAGATTTTGTAGAGGCATGGTATCATCTTCCCAACATATCTGCATGGGTCCTGCATATAATAAAATCAGGGTACAGACTGCAGTTCGCGCGCTGCCCCCCCAGGTTTTCAGGGGTAGTGCAGACTACAGTGGTTCCAGAGCAGGCTCAGGTGATGGAACAGGAGGTACAGACTCTGCTGCTAAAGGAAGCCATAGAACGTGTTCTTCCTTTGGACAGGGAGTCCGGGTTTTACAGCCGGTACTTTATAGTTCCAAAGAAGGATGGGGGGTTAAGGCCAATTTTAGATCTCAGGGTTTTGAACCGGTCTCTGAGGAGGTTCAGGTTCAAAATGCTAACCATTCCTGCAATCGTGAGTCAGATCAGGTCCGAGGACTGGTTTGTCACGATAGATCTAAAAGACGCTTATTTTCACATCTCCATCCTTCCATGTCACAGGAGATACCTGAGGTTCGCTTTCGGGGGCGAAGCTTACCAATATCGGGTTCTTCCGTTCGGCCTAGCTCTCTCTCCCCGCACATTCACCAAATGTATGGATGTAGCCCTTGCTCCACTGAGACTTCAAGGCATTCGTATATTGAATTATCTCGACGACTGGCTCATTCTGGCTCAGTCTCGGGAGATGGCAGTTCGGCATCGAGATGTCGTCCTTGGCCACATTCAGAAATTGGGGTTGAGACTCAATACAAAGAAAAGTGTGCTAGAACCATCCCAGTGCACGATGTTTTTGGGAGTCGTGTGGAACTCGATTACGATGCAGGCACGAATGTCTCCCGCACGTATTGAGTCAATTCTGGGGATGGTATCCAGGTTAAAGCTAGGCCAAGCCATCACTGTAAAGCAATTTCAAAGAATGCTGGGCCTCATGGCAGCGGCATCCAACATCATTCCTTTGGGCCTTCTACACATGAGGCCCCTTCAGTGGTGGTTAAAAACCAAGGGGTTTTCTCCCAAGGGAAATCCGTTTCGTATGATCAGAGTAACGCGCAGATGCCTTCGTTCTCTACAAATATGGAAGAAACCTTGGTTTCTGTCCCAAGCGCCAGTGTTGGGAGTGTCTTGTCGCCGGAAAACCGTTTCGACAGACGCCTCCCTCACTGGCTGGGGCGCGGTCATGGACGGCCACTTTGCCAGGGGTCTGTGGCAGGACCATCATCATTCTTGGCATATAAATTGCCTGGAGATGATGGCTGTGTTCAGGGCTCTGAGGAGCTTCCTCCCAGACATCAAAGGTCACCATGTATTAGTACGATCAGACAATACGTCAGTGGTAGCCTATCTGAACCGACAAGGGGGACTCAGATCGCGCCCTCTGTGCAGACTGGCGCATCAGATTATTCTTTGGTCCCAGGGGAAAATACTGTCTATCAGAGCAATGTATATTCCGGGGGTTCAGAATCAGGGAGCAGACATCCTGTCGAGGCAGGGGCTGAGGCCCGGGGAATGGAGACTTCACCCAGAGGTGGTGAAGTTAATATGGGAGAGGTTTGGACCGATGGAAGTGGACCTGTTTGCGTCTCGAGAGACGTCCCACTGTCCACTTTGGTTCTCCCTCTCACATCCAGCCCCACTGGGGTTGGATGCCATGGTACAGGCCTGGCCGAGGCTTCGCCTGTACGCTTTTCCCCCGATCGCTCTGCTTCCGGGAGTCCTGGAGAGGGTCCGTCAGGAGGGCATCAGTTTACTTCTGGTTGCCCCAAGGTGGCCGACCCGAGTATGGTTTTCAGACATAATATCACTCCTGATAGCTCCGCCATGGCAGATTCCTCTGAGGAGGGATCTGTTGTCTCAAGCGGAGGGCACAGTCTTCCACCCTCACCCAGAGCTGTGGAAGCTGTGGGTCTGGCCTCTGAGGGGGTTCAGTACCTAGATGCTGGTCTATCAGCCGGAGTGGTTGAAACCATACTTAGTTCTAGGGCTCCATCTACTAGGAGATTAAATGGCCTCAAGTGGAATGTTTTTTTCCGCTTGGTGTAGAGAACAGGAGTTAGATCCAGTTAACTGCCGAGTGGCTTCTGTTCTGGAGTTTCTTCAAAATCGTTTCTCTGCGGGTCTCTCCCCTTCCACACTTAAGGTGTACGTGGCTGCCATTGCGGCTTTCCATGCACCATTGAGTGAGGGGCCTCTGGGGAGGCACCAGTTGGTCATTCGGTTTCTCCGTGGTACTCGGAGGATGAGACCGACAACCAGGTCCAGGGTTCCTACCTGGGACCTGGCAATAGTTCTTGAAGGGTTATCCCTGGCCCCCTTCGAACCTTTGCAGTCGGCTTCGCCTAAGGACTTGACGCTAAAAGTGGTATTTCTCTTGGCTATTACCTCACTTAAGAGGGTGGGAGATCTCCAAGCCCTGGCAGTGACACCAGCTTGCTTGGAGTTTGCCCCTGGCAGAGTAAAAGCTTTTTTGCACCCGAGTCCGGGCTATGTGCCTAAAGTTCCATCTAGTACGGCTCGGTCTACAGTCCTTCAGGCATTCCATCTTCCACCTCATGTGTCGGCAGAAGAAGAGAAGCTTCATTTGCTCTGCCCCGTCAGAGCTTTGAGCGTGTACCTTGAGAGGTCCTCTTCTTGGAGTAGGTCGGACCAATTATTAGTATGTTTTGGGTCACCTAAGAAGGGGCTCCCAGCATCCAAGCAGACTATTAGTAATTGGATTGTTCAAGCTATTACTGAGGCTTACAAGGTGTGCAACTTGCCTTCACCTTTAGCCGTGAGGGCTCATTCAACTAGAGGCATGGCTTCTTCTAGGGCCCTTCTTTCGGGAGTACCCCTACAGGAGATCTGTGAGGCAGCCGGTTGGGCTACTCCACATACTTTTATTAGGTTCTACAGTCTCCACCTTCCTAGTACGCCTGGTGCACACGTGCTTAGTCCTCGCTGAGTGCCTAGACAGTTTCACTCCGGGACAGGCCTATTCGGTGCGTGGCCTAGTGGGCACTCGTTCCCCAAAGAGTCGATTCTCGACGCAGTGTTAAGTTCCCTCGAAAGGGAACGTCTCGGGTTATGACTATAACCCTTGTTCCCTGAGAAGGGAACGAGACACTGCGTCGTTCTGCCACGCCCCTTAAGGCCTGAGAGCGGCTTGCTTCATCGCTAGGCTAGTTTGTGTTTGTTCCGGCGTAGCTTTTATGCATCCGGTTATGCCGTCACATGTTACGTCATGACGCAACACCAATCAGGATTGGAATAGTTTCATTCATACTTCAGAGGCGCACGCTAAGGGAGCGTCCCCAAAGAGTCGATTCTCGACGCAGTGTCTCGTTCCCTTCTCAGGGAACAAGGGTTATAGTCATAACCCGAGACGATTGACTGAAACTGAGTGTTTCAGTCAATCTCATGATTGAGATTCATGAGATTGACTGAATCTCATGAATCTCAATCATGAGATTCATGAATCTCAATCATGAGATTCCCCCCCCCCCTTTAAAGTGAGATTCCCCCCCCCCCCCCCTTTAAAGTGACAATAGCCTAATAAACCTTAATGTTAATAAAACCAAGGACAAAGAAATCTCTCACTGCTCTTGGCTGAATGACTGTTGTACCTTTAATAAAGATTCGTCTATATTTGATTTAAACAGTGAAGACTATGCAGTGTTATTTTATAATTGATTACTTTATTCAAATTCTGTACCTGAAAACGAAAGCACTGTTTATTTTATTTGCTGAAGCAGCTCTAAATCTGTGCTGTGCTATTAAATAAAATATAAAATATCATAGAGCAATAAAATGAACAGTGAAAGTAACAGAAGCTTGTACAATACATTTTAACAGGCTGAATTATGCATGAAAATAACTGAAGGAAATACATATTTGCTAAACAAATTAAATCAACGAATATGATTCATATTCTTATGGTTTCTCTACCCAATATATTTAAAAATGACAAAATACAGGTGTTTGGTATCGACAAGTACCAAAAGGTCATGGGGTCAGGGGCCACTTGTGCTTTTAGGGGGCACACTTTAACATTTATTTTAAAGGTATAGTTAACTTAAAAATGAAAACTCTGTCATCATTTATTCACCCTCATGTCGTTCCAAATATTATTTTCTTCTTTTGAACATAAAAGAGGATATTCTGAGAAATTGCTAATTTTTTCATCTATACAACTCAATGCATGCACCGAAACAGTTTGGTTACCAACATTCTTCAGAATATATTATTTTATGTTCAACAGAAGAAAGAAACTCATACAGGTTTGGAACCACAGGGTGAACTAACACTTTAACCGATTTTCAGGAATACTGGAAGTCATTTTTACTGGGTCAAGTATCAATCTGCAATCTCTACATGACACACAAAGTGATTTCAATATGCAATATACTGTATATATGCAATAGAGCATTTTGTGTCTACACACTGTATATAACACATGGAGTAAAATGTGTAAATGATTGTTCGGTAACACTTTACAATACGGGTGCACTAATAAGCATTAATTCATGCTTAACTAATGCACAGATAATACTGAATTAATGTGTAACTAATGATTATCTAAGCTATTAATTAATGATTACCACATTAGGAACTAATTAAGAGTCTGTATGGTTAATGTATTAGCTCATACATGAATTGTTATTAATTAAATATGTAATTGTGAATTAATTCCCTAATAACTCATTTTTTTAACTAATAGTGTTAATTAATATGTTAATTAGCAGAATGAGCCAAAGCCTTGTATTTCAACTTCGAGATAATACAGGTACACTAATATGCATTAATACATGATTAATTACTTCATTGTTAGTGCAAATTCATGTGTAAATTACTACAATTACTAAATGACTAGTTAATAACGATGTGCCTCAACAAGTAAAGTCATAATATAATGATACCTTTGCAAATCATTAGCTAATGATTAATTAAAGCAGACAACTGGAAGTTGAAGTGCATAGCTTTGACTAATTGTGGTAATTAACACATTAATTTACACTATTAGTTAATAAAATATGTTATTAAAGAATTAATACACAATGACACATTGAATTAATAGCAATTCATGTATTACTTAATCTATTAATCATATAGACTCTTTATTAGTTGCTGATGCAGTAATCATTAATTAATGGTTTAGTTCTTCATGAATCATACATTAACTCATGATTATCTATGCATTAGTTAAACATGAATTAATGCATATTAGTGCACCCGTATTGTAAAGTGTTACCGATTGGATTGTTCTTTAACAAACAAGTCCATGCAAATGTCACGTGTTGTTTGTCTGTATGACAGAACCCGATGAGCACATCACAATAGCTCATCATTTAAGTAAGAACATATGAGAATAAAGCATCCAAGATTTACACAAAGTCATTATACCTTTGCCAGCCTGATGTTAATGACATTTTATTCCTAAATGTTTCTCATATGTTTCACATTTTCTCTTTATATCATTCAGTGCAACTGAATGATCAGTTTCTGCAAACAGCAGCTACATCATGTTGTTATACAATTAAGATAATTCCAGTTTTCAATTTGGCACAACAACTTGTATGTAATCGTTTTACATCACTGTTTTACATCATGGCTCACCACAAGCTGATAGAAGTAGTGAGAGATTCATATTCATTCATATTAGACCTAAAATATGTACCTAAACTAAGAGAGTTTTTGCACCTCATGAATTAGAAACCTGCATTCCTTAGTATATTCGGTAACACTTTATAACAACACCCTCGTACACTCAAAAAAATGATATGTTGGCTTTACTTAACTTTTTTATGTAAACGGGTTCCACCGGTTCCACATAACTATGTTTCGTTAAACAAACCTAATATGTTCATGTAACTTCAACATCATGGAATTTGGTCATTTTAAGTGACCCAATTAAACTCTGAGCTAAAGAGTTAATTAAGTGAATAATTGAGTGATGATTGAGCATTATTGAAGACACCTGATGTTAACAAGCAGAATCTCTGAAGGAGCAAACCGGAATGTTTAAGTCACCATTATGGAGATGAGTGTGTGTTTTAGTTGGGCTCTTGACCATTAACTTATTAACTTTAGATTTTGTTTGGTTGCTGTACATGAGTTATAACAGCCAGATGAACAATGAACTGAGGAGATCTGATGGTGTTGGTTGTGATTTAACATAATCATTATTTCACAATCATTTGACCTCAATCACTGAACTTATATCGAACCCAATTTCTGAGTTAAGTTTACCTTACTGTCATTGTAGAGCATACTATGTTTAGCCTTTTCAATGAAATTCAAATGATCAAATCAAGAAATAAAAAATAAACTTCTTAAAAAATATCCTGAGTAGGCACACACAGACATCAAGAATCAGCATATGAATCTCAGCAATGGTGAGTTTATTACAATACACACGGAGAGGTAATGAGGAAGCTAAATGAACTACAGGTGCATGTAATCAATAACTAATGGAACAAAGTGGCACACAGGTCAACTACAATGACAGGAACACAGGCAAACAGCAAACAGAGAAAACAGAACCAAAACGTAATGAAACTAGACCAAAACAGAGCATACACGTTACAGATATCTTTTGATATATTTTTCAGGCATACCTAAAAAGTCCTCGACACATTTATAGCTAGCTAGCTATAGCTAAGAAACATCTGGTTTAAAGCAGAGACATTTGAGTGTAACTATATTCGGTAAAGGTCTGTTACCTCCTGAGGAACACACATTAAGAACAGTCTCTGTATATAAATATAAAAAGTCAGGGACTGTCATTTCAAAACATTCAAACTTGAAATGAAGCCTCATAAGTGATCTTGAACACTACATAGGCAGAAACCAATGTCATACAGTGTTAGCATGTTATTTATGTGACACTCTAAAAATTATTTGAAATTAATTATTGAAATATTTAATAATCAAATAATTAATTTATTGATATGTTTCAGTATTAACTGAATTATACATTTCTGTTTCCACAATATTGATGAAATATTTTCACTGAGCTCATCTGCATCCTATAATTGTTGGAGATCCCAGCCAATCCGATTGCATCTCTATAGTTACATTGTAACTGTTGTTTTGCTGTATGCATCAGTCAGTCAGTGTGAACAGTTTATGAGGCAGTGGGATTCTGCTTTATTTTTTATCTAATGTCTATGGACAACATTTGTGGCACATCTGTAAACATGGACAATCATTTTGATTCATTGTGAATGTGTATACATATACAAACTGTTTTATTATATGAGAGAAATGCTAGTTGTAACGCTGCGGCTGAAGCAGAAGCAGGATCAACGTGCAACAGTCTTTTATTAAATAAACTCAAAACTTCACAAATTCAGACACAGACTCTGTAACAAGACTTGGGAACAGGACAATACAAGAACTCACTAGACACAGGGCTTAAATACACAGGTAAACAAGCTAAGGAAGATAACAAGGGGGCGTGGCTAATTAGAAACACCTGGGGAGATTAATAAACAAGAAAAACTACAAAGGACTACAAAACATGGCACAGGACAGGAAATGACAAAAAGTCCATACAAGACAAGGGGAACACAAGACAGGAATTATGACAATAGTCAGAGGCGGACAGAGTACACAGCTTCTTTACTTGAGTAAAAGTACAGATACCCCTTGCTAAATTTTACTCAAGTACAAGTAAAAGTACTACAGTCAGATATCTACTTAAGTAAAAGTACTGAAGTACTTGTTTTTAAAAGTACTTGAGTATCAAGAGTACAAGAGTAAATTTTCTAAATATTGCATTACTACTGCCACAGTGTCAAGTCAAGTCATCTTCATTTATATAGCGCTTTTAACAATGTAGATTGTTTCAAAGCGGCTTTTCAGAGATAAACATATAATTTAAGGTTACAGAGATTGGTTTGGTTTTATAGCGGTTCTTGAATTATGTTATTTTCCAGCTAAAGTTAGTTTTGATTGATTCACTTCCGTCGAAATGATCATTTGTTATTAAATTAGGGGCCGCTAAGATGACACCGTTCTCTCTAAACAGACTTTAAACTGAACCTGTGATAAACGCTGATGGCGTTCATATGCGCATTAAGAATTGATTCTATAGTTATGTGTGTTCGAATATATGTGTGCAGGTTTGTAATTCCCTACAAAACATGCCTAAACAAACTACTTGTCTTTGCCTATAAATTTGATACAGAATTTTATTTTATCACTTCGGGGTAGGTACGCGAACCGTCCTTACATTTATGTACAGAAACGTCCTACATGGAGTTATGAAAAATGTTAATGTTAATACCTTTGATAATCTAAAAGGAATTGAAAGTTAATTCAAGTCATTTTCATCTTTTTACCATGTTGCTTTATTTAACATTTCTCACTTGCCCACAAGGCAATGCACAATGGCAACACTCTGACAAACCTCTGCTAGAGTTTTAATGGATTTTTTGCACCCACATTTGAACCCACATAAATCTGACCATGGAGTTTACTTTGGCGTCAGTTTAGAGCTGAAGTTGAAGGTGATTTGCTGATAGGCTGTCCCAATCAGTGGCGCCTGCACAATCCAATCACGTTTGAGAGGGAAACAACAAATTGAGGGTTTCCGAGATTTTTTTTTTTCCTTTTTTTTTTTTTAGAAGTAACGGGTACTCACGGTTATGGATAGAAATGTAGTGGAGTAAAGAGTACAATATTTCCCTCTCAAATGTACTTGAGTAAAGTCATGAGTAATCCCCAAAAATGATACTCGAGTAAAGTACAGATCCCTCAAAATTGTACTCAAGTACTGTACTCAAGTAAATGTACTCCGTTACTGTCCGGCTCTGACAATAGTAATATAATTATAATGGAAGCTTAATATGTAAGTGGACATCCCAAAAATAAATGTTTTGAAAGGACAGCTTTCTAGGGAAGAATTGCCATAGAAAAAGGTGTTCACATACATAAATGAACATAACTGAACATATTTCTTGTTCAATTCTGCATGTTAATTGACACCTTGCCACAGATGCGGCCCATAGTGAATAAGTTGAAAATAACTCCGCTCAATTTGGCATCTATTTCTGCATGTGTCTTTGAATGCTGTGCATGGGAGCAGGTCAAATTAGCAGGACTAAAGGTCCATTTGTATTACTTCTCAGAACTCAAGCTATTCTGGAGGTTACAGTATCTCCATACTAAATGTGTCCCATTGTTCAGCGAGTAGCAGCTACTCTTTTCTTGAGTTAATGGATCCTAAAAAGCTTGCATGCACCGTATCTCCACATGTATACTGTCAGTGGCCCCATCCCTTCCACAGTGACTCTTTAAGGCATGACCAACGACTGAACCCAGCGACCGGTGAAAGACTGCTTCCATTAGTGTGAGGCAGAGAGTGGATGAGATAGAGAGAACAATGAAAAAATGGAGAGAGATATTTATATGAAGAACCAGAGGAAAATTCTGGCACAACTCCATCTCACAACTAAGCTTTAAGTGCCATTAAAAGCTTTCGACATGCCTGTGTATTACTCAAGGGTGACTAGGGGTCATTTTAAACAATGCTGGCCATTTATATTTAGATGATGAAAATCCACAGCTAAATCCTGAGCTAGATGATGGTCTAAAATAATTTGTGTGGCTCTGCTGTTTTTGCACTAGTCACATGTAGCCGGCGGCTTGAAGACGGTCCATAATGTCAGGCCAAGAACTTCCCGTTTAGACAGGAAGAGACACAGTGACTGGCATGTACAGTTACCAATAGTCCTTTTGTATTATTATTTAGTATTTGGTGCTGTTTATGGGTGGGAAATATTAAATAAAATAAAGAATAGGCTGGTGGGTAAAAAAACTATTCTAAAAACAACACATTGGGCTGCGTGAATGATTGTTCAGAAGAAATTGCACAAACATTTATAGACTTCCAATAGTACACTGAAAAGAAATGTTGGCAGTGGATCTGTAGTTAACAGCAACATAACGTGTTTAATAACCCTAAATCACAATTTCTCATGGAAGCAAAGTTCGCCTATCAGCAAGGAGTCGAACGTGTCCAAGAGTCCTGAGCTTTATTGGAAACTGAATGTTGGGTCGATGTAACTCAATTAAGTTAAAACCGCTTTCCCTTGTTTTACGTTACATAAAACTGATTGAAGTCGGCAACAGCAACATTATAATTTGTCGGTAGAATCAGGATTAGACTGATCAAAACCCTCCACTTTCAGACTCCCGGAGATTGTATTGAAGTCGGTCAATTTGATCTGCTCTCCAGCTTGCATCAGATGGTCAGAAAATACAGTCTGTCTGAGACTAAAACAAGTGTTGCCGCTCTTTCGTCATGTGGCGTACCTCAGGTGTGTGTACTAGGCCCCTTCACACTGTTATCAGTTCATCACTGTTTACCCTGAGATGAATCCAGCGCACACAGACGACACACCAGCCGAGACATCTCTCCGATAGCCTCTTTACTCCATCCCTCTGACGGATGAACACACGCTTGCTCGTGCTGTGTGGTCTCTGTGGTCTGGGAGATCAGCCGGCAGAGCTAATATTCATCTTTCATATGCAACACACAGATCATAGGCTCTGTTTAACACATCACAGGAGGCTCTTAGATCACTTTACATGTCTGACAATGTGTTCATTTGTCCTTTCACAAGTCACAGTACTGTAATTCAAGCGGCTTCACAAGATACTCTGTTCCATATGAACAAATGCAAATGCCTGAAATACGATAATGTAAATAATGTAAAGAGCCTTTTTGTTGTTAAACATTTTTTTTTTTTAAGTTGAAAGAAACTTTCAAACTTACATGCGTACTGAATCTGTGTCATGTCTCTCCTGTTCTTCCTGTCGACATCATCTCACATTGATTGAATCAACTCTTGATATGGTTGGGTTGGGTTGTGTGTGTGTGTGTGTACATGTGGAGCATTTGAACACCTGGACTCATTTTGCTTGATACAGAGCTTGTTCTCTTTCTTCCAAGCACTCACCTGACAAGCAAACACTAGATACTGAAGTCTGTTTTTCGTTACCCACAGTCAGAAAATGTTGATGTAGTTATTTGCATTCCCTTCATTTGCATGTGTTTGCACAGATCTGTTTAATGCCTCCTAAACGACAGAGACAAGTCACAAGGTCATTCCAGTTGTTGCCGTCAGTGAGAAATGCTCTATTACTCACACAACACAACTTCACACACGCACTTTTGGCATAGTGAGTAATTTCTTGCATAGGATACAACTTTTCATCCCTGCCTCGCTTAGTCAAAAGGCTGCATCTTATTAAGGCGAAATTACATTATTTGCCCACAGACTTGAATATGATGATGATGAATCCAGAAAATTAAGTAAATGTTACAGAATAAAGGGTTTAGCACTAGTAGCTGACTGTCATATAAATGGTACAATTATTAACACGAACAATTCAGGTCATATTACCTATACAAATGCTTTTTTCAGATAAATGCAATTGTGCAATGCAGTGATGGGTTTCCATGTTTATGTGGAATTTCCATAGACATAACCATTCTTATACTGTACAAACTGTATATTCTCTCCCCCTATACACTAAACCTACCCCTAAACCTACCCATCACACACACACACACACACACACACACACACACACACACACACACACACACACACACACACACACACACACACACACACACACACACACACTAACCCGACCCCTAAACCTACCCATCACACACACACACACACACACACACACACACACACACACACACACACACACACACACACACACACACACACACACACACACACACACACACACACACACACACACACACACACACACACACACACACACACACCTCTCCTCAGGTCAGTTGACTGGCCACACTTGTAATAGAGTCATTAGTCCCACATCCGGGATCTGTCCACACCTGAACTCTCTTACACACTGTGAATGACTGAGGCTCGACCACAGTCCAGATCTCTGAAGCAGAACCGCTGAACAGCAGGACTCAGAGGTTTGCTCCAGGCTCACTGGAAACGCCAGCTCTAGTACAGCAATGCATGACTGCTCTTCAGTCACACACTCTTCTTGCTGTGAGCAATGTGTGTGTGGAGACACATGAAGGCCGTACTTTGCAAACGAATGGCCAAAAGTGAGTTTCCTTGTGTGTGTTGTATGTATCACTTCAACAAAACTGTTTGTTTAATAGCTGATGATAGCACTAGACAGTCACACATCAGATTTCATCAGACATTTAATGATATACAAAATAAATCTCAAATATTTACAATTTTGCAGTATGCAGTATTTACAATTTCCACAATATGCAATTTTGTTATGCATGCATGGAATACCCAATAACCTACCACAATTGAGAAGCCCCCGTGTTGAGGGAAGTTCCTTTTAAAAGTAATGCATTACAATATTGCATTACTCCCTAAAAAAGTAACCAATTGTCTTGTAATTGTTACTTCTCATGGAGAGTAATGGCTTGCATTACTTTTTTCTTATCAGGACTGGGCTTGCTTGTTTTTTAACAACAATAACAACAAAATAGTTCTATTTTTGGCAAATTTAAAGGCCCTTTCTCTAGCCTGACGCCGTCATAGTCTAGTCTAGTCAGAATGTGAGTCTGCTCCATTGGGCTGTGATTATGGGGTGTTTCAACCCAACCAGGGAATGCCTCTGCACTCAATTGGATAGACCTACAACCAATCAGAGCAACGGAGTAATGACGTATGTTGAATCCCGTAGGAAGGACGGCAAAAACATCTTTCAAATGCCTTGATCGCGGTTCTCTGTTCCTCTTCTAAATGAATGCGCTGTCTACATCTTCTATAACAGACGCGATGGCTGAATCTACACATCTCAGTTCTCCAGCGGCGGCCATCTTTGTTGTAAACGAATTCAACCCAAGCGCTCTTTGGTGACGTGGATGATTACGTTACAGTTGATCATCTGTCCATCAGCGCATAAAGGGCCCTGACACTTTGATTGGTCCGAACAGCTCTGGGTCGAGTATAGTTGCTCCACAACGGATCAAGTCCAGACCGAACTTCCCGAGCTCAGATGTTGTGGGCGGGGCTAAGCTCGGCTGGCAGACCCATGCCTGTACAGAAGAGGCCGCCGCTCAAATAAACCTTTCAGATGTGCTGCCATTCTGGAGAGAAAGTCCAGCATTATTACTTCAGCGATAAAAGCAGAGAATAAAACACAAATGTGGTTAAAAGTAATGTTTTGCTTATAATTATTGTTGAATTAGATCATCGAAGGGCAGCAGCAAAGACATTGCTTAATAAAGTGAGATTAAATACATAAAGTATATTTGTGTAATTAAACATTTAATTATTGCAGCTTTACATAATGTTGTGTGTTTGCATTTCATTGTTTTTTGCATTTTGAGGAATTCTGAATCTTTTTTTTTTTGTTCAAGAGAGATGAGTAAATGCATGCTCACATTTAGTAGATCTTCAATAACTGATACGAATGTAAGAACTGATAATGTATCAGTATGATGTATGATAATGAAGAATGTAAGAACTGATAATGTATCAGTATGATGTATGATAATGAAGAATGTAAGAACTGATAAGAATGTAAATGTGAACCTTGAAAGTCGCTTTGGATAAAAGCGTCTGCCAAATGCATTAATGTAAATGTAATAACCATCATGTTCACACACAGCGCACACAACTACGTATACTTGTACAAATAAATGAGTTTCCATCATGAAACTCAGCCCTAATAATATAAAAAGCCGTGCTTCATTGTGAATGTGTCTTTGCTCTCGACAGGAACTTCTGTGCTTACGTCGTTCAGAAGAACGTCACCTGTGTGATGCAGGATGGAGTGGCCACATACGTCAAGCCGGAGTACACTACCAAGTGCATATGGGGACAGAAGTGTCCTGTGCTCATGTAAGTCATGCACTGACAATCTGGAATGGAATAAAATGTAGAGGGATTTTAGTTTTAGAACAAAATATAGTTTCAAATGGGTGTTTCATTTTCAAAATAGCAGGAGAAAGATGGTCTCAAACATGTTATACTTTCCATGGTGTCCTTGAGTTGCCCTCTAGTGGACACTCAGAATACTGTGCAAATCTAGTGAAACTGTTTTATATTGCATGTTTTTAAACTGGAATACACTGAAAAAAGTGAAAAGTGCTTTTCTATATTAGTTTAATTGAAAATCATGTTTTTTTCAGCTTGTCTAAAAGCAAATGACACAGCAACCACATAGAAACAGTTAAGAGGAAACTCTAGTATTTTAAACAGTGCTGAAGTGCAGAACACATTCAGCTTTACTGACTGCAGAAATGACTGTGAGTTATATTCATCTTTCTGTCTTGTGTTAGTACATAACAGAAAATATGATTCCTATTTAAAAAAGAAATCACAATAAACATTAAGATCTTTTAAAGTTGTCTTTTTTTATATTAGGTAAACTAAATGAAACATTAACCAACAAAATGTTTTTAGTTTTATCCCATGCATGTGGAAATTCTACTTTCATATTAATTTAGCTTTTGTTTATGGTGAAATTATTATAAGTTGTAAGAAGCCAAAAGATAATGATATTGACCTACTTTAAGTAACATTTGACTTATGTCTAAAGTATTGATTAAATTATATAATAAATAGATCTGATTATATAAACAATATATTAAGTATGGTATGGTCTTTAATAATAAATAATATTTTTACTTTCTATTCATCTTTTTGTCTTTAGGGTTTTTGCCTCAAAATTATATTTATGGCTTTTATTCAAACAAATATTTAATTCTGATTAAATATTAATAAAAAGTTGTTCTTTTCCCAATCAATTTGGCTGTATTTGTCACACTTTGGTTGCAGCAGAGATGAAGCAGGATCTAGCGCAGCAGAAACAAACTCAAATCTTCACATAACACTCGAGAACAGGAACAGAACAACCAAATTAACACGACGTAGAGCTGAAAATGAACTAAAAAGAGAAAGTGAAACACCTGTGAAAACTTAATCAAACAAATTGTAAGCTAGGAGACTAACCGCAGGAGAACAGAGGATGACAGGACTGATAAAAAGAACAAGAAGACCAACCTTAGAAACAGAGATGAACAGAACAGAAAATGATATCAAAAGCAAACTCTACGCATGACCAAACTCAAAACGTGACATTAACAAATTAGAGTTGGTTTTAATTTGGTCCAATATATATATATTTCCAGTGTATAATCGGCTGCATGATCACGGTCATGCCTGAATGTCAGTGAGTAAAAGCCCTGAAGCTGATCTCGATGTACAAGGCGGATGGAGAAGTGTGAAGTGACGTTCAGCGTGTTTCCCCCGCAGGTATCGGACGCTCTTCAAACCACAGTACAGAATCGGTCATAAAACCATCACTGAACTGGAGTGGCGTTGTTGCCCCGGCTTCTCTGGAGAAAACTGCTTTGACGGGTCGACCTCTGACCCGGATGCCGTGATGCCACCCTTCAAGGGCTCGTTCCCTCGGCCCGGGGTCAAGGGTTACCCCAGGGGTCACCCCAAGACCCCCTTTCCTGGAGGACACCCCGACAACAAACCCATCCCTAGTGGGTTCATACCAAGCTATGGTACATGCAAGTTACACGTCTCACCATTAGCAGTTTGATTATTAATGTGACATGGACACTTGCGTTAATATTTGGGTAAAATATAATCGTAATAAATAGATTATTACAAAGTTATAATGTTTACAATAATAATTAATTTAGTGCTGGGCAACGATTAATCGCATCCAAAATAAAAGTTTGTGTTTGCATAATATATGTGTGTGTACTGTGTGCAATCATTTTGTATATATAAATACACACACATAAACATGTATATATTTAAGAAATATTTGCATGTACTGTATATATATATATATTTACACATAATTTATATCATATATAAATATTTTATATATAAATAACCATTTTTTCTTAAATATATACATGCGTGTATGTGTGTTTTTATATATTCAAAATAATTATACACAGTACACACACAGCAAAAACTCCAGTGTTAAATTAACTCTCCTGGGAGTTTATATGACTCCACACTCAAGAGTGTTAAATTAACACTGAAGCAGTGTTAAAGTTAATGAGATAATTAAGTGATTAATTGAGTGATGATTGACCAAAATTGAAGAAGTAGAATCACTGAAGGTGAAAAAAAATCACAATTTTAAGTCACCATTATGGATATTAGTGTTTGTTTCAGTTGGGCAGTTAACTCTTACATTTTTTACTTTAGATTTTGTTTGGCTGTTGTAAGAGCATTATAACTGCCAGATGAACAAAGAGAAAAGATGATCTAATGGTGTTGGTTATTAGGGGTGGAGCCGAACCCGAATACGGTATTCGGAAAGGTACAAATAATGTGTTTTTTACGAATAGTTATTTCGAACAAATACTTTAAAAAATATTTGTATTCGGGAACAAGAAAAACTTTATATCAAAAAGCTGGGTTACACTTTATTTCGATATTCACTTTAGACATTCTACTAACTATAAGTAACTTTTCAACTACATGTCAACTAACTGTCATTAGAGTATTAGACTGTAGGAGACTGTCAATAGACTGTTAGGTTATGGTTAGGTGTTAGGGTTCGGGTTAGGAGAACAAGTTGACTTGTAGTTGCGAAGTTACTTATAGTCAGTAGAATGTCTGTTGGGGGACCAACAAAATAAATCGTTAGCAGATATTAAGTAGACAGTCTTTTAATACTCTAATGACAGTTAGTTGACATGTAGCTCCAAAGTTACTTAAAGTTAGTAGAATGTCTAAAGTGGACTATCAAAATAAAGTGTTACCACAAGCTGCGTTTCCTCACGAGACCGCAGTGCGTGCAAGGATGAGTGAGTGAGAGTGAGTGTGTGACGTTCAGGAAGAGGTGACTGACACAGGCTGCTCCACACAGCAACAGAGAGGGCTCGGCTGAGCGAAAAAACACTTAACTGCATCACTATTTTTGTTGAATAGATTTTTGTACCTTAACTGGGTTCCGGAGGTAGTTTAGAACTTTCGGGAAGCGGAGTTTGATCGGGAGATTATTCCATTACGCTGCATTATTGACGTCTGCAGTCGGGTGCTCTCATGTTCGCTCTGTTTACGTACGTTCGGTTAAAAAATGCTTCTGTAGTTGTGTCGAATTGTATGCACTTGTGGGAGTTATATGGTACGCAGACATCCCAAGTCTCTATTGATAGCGGCTCCTTGAAATTAGTTAAAATCTCCCTGAATCTAACGCGCATGCGAGACAGAACATACTGTGCTCCAAACTGTGTTAGCGCGCGCACGGAAGAGAGCTGAGAGCGAGAGACCTTGCTTGTGTGCGTTATGAAAGCTAGTCACCCCCCGTCACCAATCCAGTCAACTCCAAACTAGATTTTTAGGCCTATTTTGAATTTTACTCGAATACGAATACAAATACAAATACTTTTCCCCCCTCAACAAATACAAATACAGATACAAATACCGGCTGCTTTGCACACCCCTATTGGTTATGTTTTAACAAAATCATCAGTTGATCTGAATCACTGAACTAATTTAGAGCCTAATCTCTGACTTAAATGTATATTGTTGTTGATTACAGCATCACAGTGATTCTACAGCGTAAGATCCAGGATTTTTTATACAATTCAAATGCTTTCTTAAAAGTTGTTCTGATAAAAAAATCTTTCTTTTAGGCACTCACAGACATCAATAATCAGTGTATGAATCTCAACAATGGTGACAAACAGAATATTCAATTAGGAAAAGGAAATTACTAAGACAATTCAGATTATAATTGATTCATACTGCAATGCATGATGGGAGCCATGAATGAGTTTTGATTGGTGGAGCCCATAATGCACTTGAACATGCTTTATTATTGTCACCATTGTTGAGATTCACAGGCTGATTATTGATGTCAGTGTCTAAATAAAATAACTCTTTTGATCAGAACAAATTTTAAGAAGTATTTTGGATTATATTGAAAGTGCTGAAAAACGTTTGCAATAGAATTATGGTGTTGCTGTAATCAACAAGGTAAACCTAACGCTCTAAATGAGTTTTGTGATTCTGGTCAAACGATGATTATGTCAAACCATAACCAATACCACCTGATCACCTTTTCTCTTAGTTCATCTGGCAGTTGTAACTCAGTTACAACAGCCAAACTAAATCTAATGTTAATAGTTTAAGGGTCAAGAGGCCAACTAAAGCAAACAATGATCACCATAATGGCGACTTCGAAAATAAGATTTTCTCCTTCAGTGATTCTGCTTGTTAACATCAGGTGTCTTCAATGATGGTCAATCATCATTCAATTAATCACTTAATTAGCTCATTAACTTTAACACTCTTGAGTGTTAATTTAACACTCATATTTTAACACTTTAACACTCTTGAGTCTGGAGCCAAATAAACTCCCAGGAGAGTTAATTTAACACTGGAGTTTTTGCTGTGCATACATATATTATATAAACACAAACTTTTATTTTGGATGCGATTAATCGTTGCCTAGCACTAAATTATAAGCTTTTATTAGTGAACCCCCTGAAGTTCCTTCACTAACGCTTTTCTAATTTCGTAAATTTAGATTGTAAAGGTGTAAAAGTTTCTCACTTCTTCCAAGGTCCAAAGGCGGGAGTCTCTGGTGAACGCTTGGACCGCATAGAAGAAAATCTTCGTAGACTCAGTCAAGATCTGGACACGTTGAACGGCCTGGTGTCTGGCATGGAGGAGCGTCTGCGCGTCTCTCTGCGAGAGGACACCAGGAAGATGCTGAGCTCTCTGCTCGGTGGCGCCCCCCGGCTGCTGGACACCTCTGTGGGCTTCGGGCTGATCCCAGAGGGCACGCCAAACGGTTTGGACGGCGACGAGAACCTCCCTGGTTTTGGAGAGTTGGTGGGAAATGTGATGGAGGTCAGAGATGAGCTGAAGGTCAAGAGCGAGATGCTGGACGAGATCCGTGGAATGGTGATGGGACACGATGGCCAGTTAAAGCGGCTGATAGACACTGCCACTGGGAGACCCATCCCTGGGGATCAGCGGCGCCTAGAGGAACTCCTGGACTCCAGGCTGGCCGGAGTGAGGGCCGATGTCCTCGATGGCTTTGAGAGGAGACTGACGGGTCTGGAGAGTCACTGTGATGAGAGGATTGGTCAGGTGAGTCGATCACTCAACTTCTCACCAGGAATAAGTTGGACCGTTGAGCATAATGGCATTTGTTTTGTTGGTTCTAATTCAAGTCGGCATGAAGCGGAAATTGCCACTAGTTTAATTTTTGCAACTAATGTTTCATACATGAATTCTGTGTCAAAGTGCAGCATTGCAAGCAGGCATTAAAAACTAACCTAAGAATTACTACTCTTTAGAGATACTAGATGATGAAATCAAAGCAATATTCAATCATGCATTGAATCATGCATCTATTACGCAGTAGCAAACTCACACTCTCTCAGTATGACTCATGCAGTCATTTTTAAATACGTGCACTGTAGGGTCTAGTGTTTAATTTCTCAGCTGTTACATTCACTTAAGTCTGTTCTCAGCTGTTAGTCCCCCTGTGGTGAAAATCAAACATTTAAAGTTGTTTATAATAATAATTCATTACATTTATATAGCGCTTTTCTGGGTACTCAAAGCACTTTACATGGAAGGGGGAATCTCCTCAACCACCACCAATGTGCAGCACCACCTGGATGATGCGACGGCAGCCATATTGTGCCAGAACGCCCACCGCACACCAGCTTACTGGTGGAGAGGAGACAGTGATGAAGCCAATCAGTATATATGGGGATGATTAGGAGGCCATGATGGACAGAGGCCGAGGGGCAAATTTGGCCAGGATGCCGGGGTTACACCCCTACTCTTTTTCGAAGGACATCCTGTGATTTTTAATGACAAAGAGTCAAGACCTCGGTTTAATGTCTCATCCCAAGGATGGTGCTCTTTGACAGTATAGTGTCCCCGTCACTACACTGGGGCGTTAGGACCCACATAGACCACAGGGTGAGCGCCCCCTGCTGGCCTCACTAACACCTCTTCCAGCAGCAACTCTTCCCAGGAGGTCTCCCATCCAGACACTGACCAGGCTCAGCCCTGCTCAGCTTCAGTGGGTGACCAGTCTTGAGCTACAGGGTGATATGGCTGCTGGATGTTTATATGTCTATGAGGTGTTTTTAATATGTTTTAAGACAAATTATGTGTAAATTCATAAGTCGACAGCATTGCTGAGTATTTTCTCCTTAAAACTGCAGTGAACCAAAGACAGTCTCAAGAACACGGTTTGAAATCGCTGGTGTTTCTGACGTCATAAACTACCCTGTCAAAAGTCTACAAAAGTTGCTGTCCATTTGCCTTTGCCGCCATCACTGCTGCAGCTTCTACGACAACGTACACAATAAGCTGCTTCTTCTTTGGCTTTTGCCTTGATACCGTGTGTTACACCCTCAACATGCCCGTGGACACTGCCTACTAGTGGTCTGCATGTGTAATTGCACGTCAACACAGACAAAGATGCAGAAGTATAAATGAAAACGACCCATAGCTTACGGCGTAGGTCTAAAGTATAAATCAGCCTTAAGCGCTTGACTTTCTGGGCGAGTGCATTGTATGTTTGTGCACTGTAAACTTCTTGTCCTGTAATAATGTAGGGAACCACCCGCTGTACATTAATCACCTAACAGTTTAAGTTTTACATACATATAATATATATGAGTTAGTTTTAATCCAAATGACACGTGTGCTGAGTGAGCGATCAGCAATCAAGAGAAGTGCACATGCTCTCTCTCTCTCTCTCTCTCTCTCTCTCTCTCTCTCTCTCTCTCTCTCTCTCTCTCTCTCTCTCTCTCTCTCTCTCCCTCTCTCTCTTTCTTTCTCTCAAATCCGACAGAACTACATACTTTCCAGTGATGTCTGTGAAAAAGGGATGTGCTCTTGACAAGCTCAATCCACTCCGCGCTCCGTTTATTAGCGTACGCACACCAGCTATATAGGCGTAAATATTTAAGTTGTTTAACATTCTATTAATTCGATAGATTTACTTCATATATCCTTCTCTGATTTATCCATTCTGCTCTCTGTTTGCTCGGTTGTCAGTGTTTCTTTGTCACAAGCATTGTACTGTACACGCTGTGCGGTTGTTGGTATCGGAGCATTTTAATGAGTACGAGTACACAAGTGCAGTATCGAACCTTATATATATATATATTCCTGGTATTAATATATAAGTACAGACTAGGATTCATTAATCTAAGGCCTGGTTTCGCAGACAGGGCTTAGATTAAGTCAGGATTAGGCCTTTTTTAGTGCATTTAAGTAGCTTTTATAAACGTGTCTTAGAAAAAATAACAACTGGCGTGCATCTTGAGACAAAACAATGGCACTGATATATTTTAAGATTTGCCAGTGCAAGTTGCTTTCAGTTAAAACAGCTCAAACCTGCATTTTAGTCTTGGACTAGGCTTAAGCCGAGTATAAAGAATTTATTTAGCATTCAAATTAAACTGAATATAATATAAGTTCTTAAGGCAGAGCATAATCAGCTATGACACAACATTTATTCTGTTTGAAAGAACATTTTCCTGTGTCCTGTCCTTAGGTTCAGCAGCAGTGTCATAACGAGCACTTAACAGGTCAAGAACAGATCCAAGTCTCCCTGGATGGCCGAGAGACGGGCTTGAGGAAAGAGCTGGGTGAGCTGCAGGCACAGATCCTGGGTCTGACGGTGACCGAGAGCTGCTGCGGTGAGATGAACAGCCTGACCCAAAGGATGTTCCAGCTGGAGGACTCAGTTACGGGCCTGACCGAGTCCCAGAGGCAGCTACAAGTGGACATGACTGAGCAGACGCTTCACATCGAGACCCTACTGGAGAGCCGGATGGTGGACATGGAGGGTAGGATCAATGCCTCTGAACATGGACACCAAGATGGGTTCAGCTCCCTGGATGGGTTCAAGACTTTGTTAGACGATAAGCTGAAGACATTGGAGCGACGTCTGTTCGTAGCGGTGGAGGAGTTGAGCAACGCCACGGCACCGGCGCTGCTAGAGGGGCAAGTGGTGCCAGCACTGGAGACGGAGATCGACAGTGTTCGGAGGAGGGTGGAGGCCGACCTGGATGGGATGCAGAAGCAGATGTCCGTCCTCGAGCTCCTCTGCACCTCTGCTTGCTCCCCTGCCTCTAGCCCGGACACGGCCCTCATCCAGACGGAGGTAGAAGACTGCAAGGAAACAGAAAAGAAGATGATGGACCGCCTGGACGTGCATTCAAGAAAACTGGACCATCTCAACAGCACCTTACTGGGTCTCCTAACACAGCTGTCCCAGGAGGACAAAGAGGGCTCTATTCAAGGGGAAATCACACTCCTGAAGATCAATGTCAACTCCGTCAATCGTACCTTGAAGGGTCTACGGGATTCAGTCAGCCTGTTTGCTCGAGAAGTCGGCAAAGTGAACTCCACGTGGGAGGAACGGGAAAGCCGTTTGGTCACTCAGGTGCAAGGCATCTCGGATCTGGTGGAGCGGCAGGGGTCCATGCTTGGGTCCGGGGAGCAGAGGCTGATCCAGTTGAAGGGGGAACTCCAGAGCTTGCGGCGGAGGTTAGCCGGGGAACTGCAGGGTTGTCGAACCACAACGCTGGGAATGCAACAGGAGGTGATGGGGGTGGAAAGCCGAGTCACCCAGGTTGAAGGACAGTGTGGCAGCCTAAGTGAGTTGGCCGATGACCTTGAGAGAATCCGCAGTGAGCTGGAAAGACATTCGGACAGCTTCCTGGAACAGGTCAGCGGGACACTAGAAAGCCATTCTGAGCAGCTGGTCCAACTGAAGGACGGCCTTAAAGACTGCATGAGCAAAACGGACCCCGCAAGGGGTGACGGTCAGTAATCCTTCCTCTACAGAGAAACCACAAGGCCTGAGGTTGTACAAACTTGCAATATTTGTGTTCCCTCAACAGGGCATGTTGTCTCCTATTATTTGTTTTAAGCCTTTATACCGAGTTTTGTTAACTTATATGAAGAAAGTGTGACTGCATTATTAAACATATTTGACGATTTGTTAAATGAAGTAACAAACATGCAAAACACATGAAAGCGAATGTTATGACACTACTAAGTTGCCACGGGTCTCTGGCAAGTACTGTTCACTACCTTCTCATCTCAGCATCCAAGTCATCTCCTGATTTAATTACTGTATCATAACACTACGAAGCTACACATTTTTTATAAAAGTTTGATGAGTGTGAAATAGTTTGTTTTAAAAATATATTTCGCATTATTGAAATGTTTTCTAAGAGATTATAATTTTTCATTAATAAAAGCGAATTGTGTGAACTGAAGAAAAAAGTTTGTCAACTATTTCCTTTATATTCTGATTATTCTGATGGATCATTTGTGGAAGTTCCAGTAATGACCACCCAGTGTCATCAAGAACAAACTAATGAAACTGAGGCCATAAAGGGATAATGGACTCTTATTATTACAAAATAAACCCAATTTGACATTCATGACAAGCTAAATGCCAGGACACGCTGGGGGGATTATGTCTCCTGGCTGGCCTGGGAGCGCCTCGGTATTCCCCCGGAAGAGCTGGAGGAAGTGTCTCGGGAGAGGGAAGTCTGGGCATCTCAGCTTAGACTGCTGCCCCCGCGACCCTGCCCCGGATAAGCAGAAGAAGAAGACAAGCTGAATGGACATTCATATGCTGAATACGTGGTGAATTACCAAATAACTGGACACAAAATATTTAGTTATAGTTTAGTTATTTAAATTATTAAATTATTTTATTAAATGAGAACAGTGTTGTGCGAGACATGAAACTAGCACCGGTCATGTAGGTTAAATTGTTTGCATGTATAGAAAGTGGTCAATACTGTTCAACAGTCATCATACTGAAGTATCTATTCCAGAGAAATATTTTATGTTCATCGTATTAATGATCAAATGTTATGCTATACACAAATAAATCTTTCATATTCGTATCCATATATGATTAATATTCCAACCCATTTTCTTTTATACTGGGTGAACATTATTTTATATGCTAATACAGACACAAGCATCTGTTTGACTGTATTTTTTACTTTTCTACATTTCATGATAACCATGTGATAATATCTTCAGGTTTAAATATTCATACTCATTGCATTGTGAGGAAGACAGATAACATGAATGTAGACAAACATACTTTGTATATTTTTCATGAGGGCATTGTTTGTAGTGTTTTGGCCTCAGAGACAGATACAATCCGTCCCTGAGCTGTTCTGTAAAAACACCCACTATTGTACCAAGGTCATAGCTGTGTGTGTGTGTGTTGGATAAAAGAACAAAAAACAAATAAGTGGACTTTTCTGACATCAAAAGCTATAATTTTATTGAGCACACACACACACACACACACACACACACCTAACCCTGGTCTGGATGAATGTGAGTTCCCTTTTGAACGGGAACTTGCACTGCGTCCTACAACGTTTTGGGAAACGCCTCCAGCGTGACCGGTGTTCGAAGCACGTGTCTAAACTCAACAATAACGTGACGACAGTATCGGTGCGACCAGAGAATAAAAGGGCTCCTGGAGTAGCCTACACACCAACAATTTCTTTTGTCTTCAGGATCCATGTACATGTGAAGACAATCACTCAGCCAAGCGTCTCAGGAAGTACAGTATGTGCCTCTGTATCAGAGCTGGTGGGCGGAGCTGCTATCCGATCTGCTATTACTAATGTGTGAGGCCTAATTCTGTGGAATTAGATGCAGAGAGAGTGAAGACAGGTGTTATTTTTTAGATCTGCCCCTCTGCTGGCCCGCACAGTAGCAGTGCTCGTGGTGGCGATCTCTGGAACCCGACAAGAAACGTTTATTTGCCCCTAGTTTGCGAACCCTTCCTAGTTGTAGGCACCTTCGTGGGTGTTGAAGTCCAGAGAGGTCGTTTTTCCTCTGGTTCGACTGAAGAACTGAACTCTCCCCCTGAGTCGGGTCTTGAAGCAGTCTTTCAGTCCCTGGGACGAGCTCCTTCAATCTCGAGAACCTGACAGAAAGTGGGTTTTTAACCCCATTTAGCGAACCCTTATTTATAGTAAGGCACCTTCAGGAGTGAAGTGTTGTTAGGCCTCCTCTCGCTCTAGAGAGTCATCCTGCTAAGGCCTCTGCTGCCAAGAGCTGTGCTTGGATAGCAGTATCGAGTTGTCAGGCTCTTTTGTGAGCCTCCTTGGTAAGCAGTCCTTAGTGTAGAGTGTAGTTAGGCTTCCTCTTGCAATAGAGGGTCGTTATTAGGGTTGGGTACCGAAACTCGGTGCCAATAGGGAACCGGTTCCGACGTAAACGGTAGTAACCAGACCGAATAAGAACGAAAATTTCGGTGCCTGATTTCGGTGCCTAACTTCATTAGGCACACACGCACACACAAGGTCTCTCGCTCTCTCCCTCTCCGCCGTGCGTGTGCTACACAGTTTGGAGCACAGTTTCTTCTGTCTCGCATGCGCGCTCTTTCTCGCAAGGTTTGGCTGCATTTCACGTGTAAAATTACGTGTCAGAACGCCCTCTGGGTGTGCCGATAGTCTGAATCCCATATAGAATCAAGCCAATTCATTGGCTGATGGCGCGGGCGCCGCATCGACGCACTTACGTCGTGATATTATGTTGGCGCGCGCGCGCCATCTGCTCCTCTGATTTCTCTGCCGAAAAAGGAAGCTGGTCGGCAGCGCGAGGAGCTTGGCAGCGTCCCGTTCCCTATTGAGAGATATGTTACACCAGTAACCAGAGATGTTCTCTTTCATAGGTTCACTCAACGCTGCGTAGCTAAGAAGCAGTGGATTTGTATTTGTAGGCTGCTGTATCACGTGCCGTTTGAACTGACGCGCTACAGCGATCTGTCACATTTCAATGAGCCAAAACGTTATTTATTGTGTGAATCTCGTAAAAATATTGACAGAATCTGACAGCTGTGGATTTGTTCCATATCAAAAGTAACCTTCTCTGTCTTGTCTGTCCGTGTCCTCTTTGTCCGCGATTTTTCTGTGTGAAAAGGGTCATTTGCGTGAGTCTCACGGTCAATGCGTGAGAGTTGGCAGCTCTGCCTGCTAGTAATCTCTATTAATTCTCCAGTATTATTACATTGTTTGATACAATATTGTTTCATTTGATATTATGTAAATATGAATTTTTATTTTATATTGGTTTTATTATTACCATATGTTACTTGTATTTATATTGTTTAAAGATTTAAGTTAATATTGTGTCCAGTTTGGCCCTGTAAATTAAAGGGTATTATTTTTTGATAACGTGTGTGCGGTTTCATTTTCTTAAGTACCGATTTAAGAACCGTTTAAGCACCGGAACCGTTTAAAAAATACCGAGTAGGTACTGGAATCGGATAAAAAACAAACGATACCCAACCCTAGTCGTTATGCTGAAGCCTTCGCTCTGGGAGATCCGTGGAGGCAGTGGACGAACTTTAGGCTCAAAAAAGAGCCCACAACCCAAAGTTTCAAGTTTGTTTTATTTAGCACATTTAAAAACAGCAAACACAGCTGACCAAAGTGCTGAACAACACATAAAACGAAGAAACAAAGGGCAAACCACACATTCATGACAGAAGCTCACAGTGAATTGAAAGCCAAGAAAAAAAAAAATTTTGGTTTTAAGAGACGATTTAAAAACAGTTAGGGACTATGCCCATCTGATATACGCCGGAAGGCTGTTCCACAGCGTAGGGCCGGCAATGGCAAAGGCTCTATCTCCTCTGTGCTTTAATCACGGTCTGGGCACAGAGAGCAGTCTCTTATCACCGGACCTCAGATTTTGTGTGGGGTTGTGTAGAGTAGCTCAGACAAATAGCTTGGTGCCAGACTATTTAAAGGTGGGATATGTGATTTGGAAAATGACCGGCAGATTTTGAAAATACACAATTCAAATGGTCCTACCTTCTTTCCTCCAACGCTGGCCCTAACTGGGTCACGCACGCTGGGGGGAGGGGGGTATGCTAAGACCGTTTGATTGACTAACTTACTGTCCAATGATTCTAGGTGGTCTTGGAAATGATTGGCTGGAGTTTTTCGAGTCCTGCCTGTTGCACAGATGATTAAATTGCTTAATTTTCATTTCAGTGCTTCTAACTCAGTGGATGTAAGTGGGTTAGGAATAGGATTTCAAGTTATTTTGAAAAAATGGACAAAAAAGAGAATCACATACCCCACCTTTAAGGATTTAAAAAAAATAAAGAATTTTAAACTCAATTCTAAAATGCAGGTAGCTAATGCAGAGATTTTAAAATTGGAGTAATGTGATCAAATTGATGTTTGCCTTTGAGGAATTTTGCAGCCTCCCTGATCTTGTCTTCAAGGTGGGCTTTGCTAGTCTTCCTCTCGCTTTAGAGAGTCATCTTGCTGAGACCTCTGCTCTTAGAGCTCGTTCAGGGTGGCTATGCCCGGTCGTATGGCTCTCTGTGAGCCTCCTTGGCGTACCACCCTTAGGGAAGCGTTGTTAGGTTGCCCTAGGAAATAGAGTCACTAATAGAGTCCGCTGGTGCGTACCATCTAGGACAGGGAATGGTGACTCTGGACTTAGCTCTATGGAGTCATTAATGTTATGTCAGCTGTTACGGCATTCATTCCTTCAGCATGGCATGTGAGTATGTGTACCCAAAAGCGTCCTAGGATGCAGTTTCAGTTCCCATTCAAAAGGGAACATCTTGGTTAAAAATGTGTCCCTAGTTCCCTGAGAAAGGGAACGAGACACTGCGTCTCGTTGCCATGCTTCGAGTATGCCTGCACAGGTAGTGAGAGCATAGGCTGTCACTGGCCGATGTTATTGTTGCGTTGACAAGTGCTTCAGACACCGGTCAATGCTGGAGGCATTCCCCAAAGCGTATAGGATGCAGTGTCTCATTCCCCTTCTCAGGGAACCAGGGTTACATTTGTAAACAAGACGATTGAAAATGTTGTCCCAGTCCTGGTCCTGGGGTTAGCTCACATATAGTTGCAAAATAGGTAGTAGAATGTCTAAAATGGACGATCGAAATGAAGTGTTACCAAATATTTTTAAATAGTAATTATACAAATGCAGTGTATGATACAGTACATGCACAAACAGCCACATCCCATCAAGCTCTAAAACTGCTGTTTCAATTCCTTTTCTGTTCCCAACATAAGCGGTCCATTCAGAGCTCCCATTCCTTTGAATTGAATTCATTCATACTGCTTCCTGTTTGACACAATCACCATCTTTGTATTTCTGCTGCTCGTTGAGTCTCTGCAGCTGTCTGTTGAAAAGAAGCAGATGAGTGCTAAACATGGGGAGCGTTATTTTTAGGGGAGGACAAAAATGCCAATTCTGTTTCAGTTTAGCGTCTGATGAAAAGGCAGTTGGGGCTGGATGATATGTGAATGGAAAGTTCAGCGCACTTTAGTTAAAACGTAAGCATGAAATAAAAATGGACTATTAACATTACTTAACACACTTTATTGGCACAATTCATCAGTGCAAAAGAAGGAAACAATTGAAAAAAATGATGTCACTGAGCCCTCTTTACTTTACAACCCCAAACATCTGTCCCATCCCTTGTTTCTCATTGAAGATCCTGTAATATTTACATTATAAGGTTAAAAGTGAGTCCTCCGAGCATTACTTGAGTGCAGATGTCTCTTAGTGTTGATCACTTGTTGATCACTTGTAGGTATAATGCAATGAAAGACATTGTGAAAGACATTGTGTGCAATGAAAGACAAGTGACTGAATCACTCAAACATAAGGAGATATTGCTTAAACTTATTTTATTGGTGTACTTCAGTCATTTCAACAATGATAATAGCAAAAAAAGATCAGACGTCATGGAAAGTGTCTCTACTCAAATATATGTTCATACACAAACACTAAGGCCGAGATGTGTTGTCCGAGTGGCAGATGGCTTCACTTCAAGGAGACCGGGTCTCCTTATAATGGACGACAGCATCTTATCTTCTCATAACATTTCAATTGTCTTGATATTATACAAATAATGTTAAATGTTTTTCATTTTGAGATTGATGCAGAGGTTTGGTCGACAAAAGACCTTTCAGTAAGACATAAATATGATAATGTTATAAGAGGAGCTTCTTCATCATCACAAATAATCCTGAAACAGTATTTAAGGCCTGGTATGATAAAAAAAAAGAAACAAATGTTGGAGTGAATAGAAAATACATGGCATTCACAGAGAGGTAAATGGCACCAAATCATTGTCAGACTAAATGGCTCCAAACTCTTTCTTAATAGTAAATCAATCTTTTTAGTTCCTTTATATGACACCTTATGCTCCTAAACACACTACACAAATGCACAAGTGAAAAAACACATTAACATATTTAAATATATTTGCTTATAAAAAATAAAAACATGATAACATTGAATAAATTAACAGGTGTTAAGGCAGCCAGTTGTTCAAGGTACGGGTTAGTGCCGTCCCTGTCATTTCAACTGGAGCTGAATGGGTGATAGAGGAGTGTGCCAATGACGGGACCTTGAGCGCCCTATCTCTGATTCAAGACCAGTATTGCATTTTCTTTGATGTGGAAGTTAAATCAACCCAGCAGCTGCAAGAAACTTTTGATTCTGCAAACATTTTCCTTACACTAAACAATGAAATGGAAACCCATAATGAATGCTAATCATACTTTGGAACCAAGGAATCAAATACTGTTGAAATCCTGTAAAAAAAAATAAAAAAATAACGAAACAACTCTATTGAAATATTTGGGAATGTTCAAATCCATATATGATTCGTAGAGAATTCCTATTTGACGATTAGATGCGTTCCCGCCATGTCACAAACTATTCTGCAAAACCATTCAAGTCCTCGTGGAGCTCGAAATTAGCCTACAACTTGTATGCTCGGAATTTTCTGAGAGCTCCTACTTGTACCCCCTGACCGTTGTAGGTTCATTTACACATTGATAGTGTTGCAATAGAAACACATAATTCCCAGGTGTTAACAGCTCAGAGTAGACGGGTTGTCATCTCGAAATGACGGTAATTACAACCCGATCTCACAGCAATTCGTACGAATTTTACGAGGTGGCTAATTCGTACGACCTCACTCATATACGAATTCGTACGATTTTTGAAAAATCGTACATATTTTACGAATTGGCCAATTTGTATGAATTCGTACGAATGACCTACACCTGACACCCGCTCCTAAACCTAACCGTCACGTGAGCTAAGACAAATCGTACGAATTTAAACGAATTTGTACGAACTAGCCACCTTTTACTCCTCACTCGTTCGAATTCGTACAAATTGGTCACGAGATAGCGTTGGTAATTACGACATGGCGTGAACGCAGCATTTGATTCCAAAATATTCCATTAGCAATACATTAATAGGGATTTTGAACTTATAACTGTGTCCTACACTGTAAACAAAAATCTGTAGTAAAGCAGAGGTACTGGCCAGTACATTACCTAGCATTTCCATATGGGCTAAACACCGGCGAATCAATACGGAGCATAGTGACTTTACTTCTGTATTTAGATGCACAACTCAGCAACAAATTACTCTTCCATGTAAAGTCTTTTTTTTTCCTTCCGTGCATTTTTTCTTCTTCTTTTTAAACCAAATTTGACAAGTGACAGGACATTTAGTTGGTAGCTTGGTTTTTACATGGACACAGTGTAAGAATATTAAGTGTTAGCTTTTATACGAGGTAAAAAGACCCCAAACATTGGCGCAGAACTCCACGAGCGTCAAACACGGAGAGAAACAAACATTAGAGAGAAGTGCTTGGAGCGCTAAACACGCTACATAGATAGCTTACGCTGCCGACATGGTCAATGAGGGTCATTAGTTTCAATCCCGTATAATTATCTGTTACGAGACAGAAGTAGCACAATACTAATGTCCGTGAGATCAGCACCATCGGTTATATGTGCGCTCAAGAACGGTCTCTCTAACCGTCTCCTCCTCTCGTGTCTTCATACGAAACAGCTGTCCATTCAGGTTAACAGCAAAAGACTTAGCCTCACATAAGAAACATATTTCAGTGCTTGTTTTTACATCACAGTTATCTTATCGATCTGTTTCCCTCAAAATAATCACAATTACAGTAAAACAATTAACTAAAAAAAACTAAAATGTTCATAAAAGAATGAATAAATATGAGGGCCAGCCTCTATGATTTGATGAATACACACAAACACACGCTCACAAATATGCATTACGAAGCCTCTTGATCTCTAAACGGCATAAACGCATGTATTGGGAATATACTAGTAAGATGGAATGAAAGCAAAGGGCCTCGTTCATGATTCATAAATGATTGACGCGGACATCATGTTTCAGAATCGAACGAAACACATTTATGTGCAAATTGTTCAGAATGTAATTTGCATTAAGGTCAATGTGACAAATTGAAGAATGTTTTTATGAATGATAAAGCAGAAACTGAGTCTGCTTTCATGAACGTATCCTGCGGCATCGTATATTTGAACGGTTTGCACGCAAATTCCTTATGCGTTTCTTGAAAGCAACCTGACGGATAAATATGAAAACTTTAGCAAAAATAGTTTCATTAATGATTTAGACCGAAAATCATTCTCGTGTTTCATGAAGGAGGCCCGAAGTGAGAGTGTTTGGTCTAATAAACTGGCTTCTTCAGCCAAATGTTTGTTCAAGTTTAGCTCAAGAGATTAACCGGTATAACACTCAGAATTAAGCAATGTCAATTGTTAGCTTTTTTAAAACTTAATAGCGCAACAGAGTTGTATCCCCTCACACACACACCCTTTGTGTCAATATGAGGTGAGTACACACATCCAGAGAGGCAGCACATATTTCTCCAAATGCAAAGCGTGTCAATGTGTTTGTAAAGGGCAGTGTGTGGGAAACACTCTTAAAATATCAACACAATGCAAGCAGGAACTAAAGGGAAAACCCCTCTGGGAGCACAAACCACAAAATGTTTGTTCGTCAGACAATCCAACTATTTTAAACGGCCTGCAGACCCACATAAGTACAGCTTGACAAATTTAAAAACTATCCAGTCAGCTGGTCCTTATCTACCTCCCATGGACATATTATCCCAGTGTACAGAGCGAAATACCTGATCGCTCAGGCGAAAGCGCATTCTGCTGGCTTGTGTACGGCTTGGGTTTGTTAATGATCCCATTGTGTGGCTTTTAGTCCATGTCTATTAGCTCTGAAATGCTGGTGTACTCCTGAGAGTTGAAAAAATTCACTTGCATTAATGCATTAAAATGGCAAAACTAATGATGACTAATCTTGCGCTTATGGGCATGTCCAGTTTTTTGTTTAATCAAATGTCCCTCTCTCTAATACCATCTGTGATTCACATCTGTGAGATATACTAAAAGCTGCTGGCTATTTTTGTTTGTTTAAGGCATTTGATACGCCCGACAACCTGTTTTAGTGGAATATACATCAACACGTGAAAGAAAACTTTGCTTGTCAAGCCATGTCATGGGGTCATAATGTCAAGAATCATAATCTCTATTGTATGCGTTTGCCGGTAATAAGCATGTTTATATTGTACAGCTAAAAGGACTATGTGAGGTGTTCGTTTCCACACAAACGTGTGATGTTAGTAGCATCTACTGTGAGTATCAGTGCATGCTTATTTATTATACATTTAATAAATGTTTTTTTTTAGTTTTTATTAGTTTGATATTCTAACACACAGATCCAGCTGTGTTTGTTTCTGGCAGAGGAAAGGGCATAGTCCCCAAACCCTGCAATGGCTATTCTGAAGTGGTTTAGCATAACTGCCATCGACCTGTCCCACAACTTCTCTCGTTCCTGCTGTAAACATGTGACTTCCCCCTGGAGAAGTCTGATCAGAAGACACACCGCACCGTATCTGATCGGTCCGGCGAGGGAAAACCAGCGGATGGGGTTTGGGATTCCAGAACAGATCAATTTACATGATAGACAGACAGTGGATGAGTGACAAAGGAAAAATAAAAGGTCAAATATGGTGAAATTAACACAAAAAAAATATTTAAGTAAATGAAAAAAGAAAACACAAAAGGATCTGTGGAATCACCCCCTTTCCTAAAAAAATAACTTAAATGGATAACGTGGTTTGGCATGTGGCATGTGTCTCTCCGGCCGTCCCGTGTGTGATGTCAGTAGTCAGCGATGGGCGCCAGGTCTCGACTGAGTGTCACTGACACATTCGTGTAAAGACTCCTCCGGGACACTAGAGGGGAGTAATTCAAGTTATTCAGGCCATCCAGACTCTGTCTTTCCTTGGATCTACGAAGCAACTTGTATCTGAAAAGCAAAAGGAGATAATGTGCATAAGTCTTCAGCAACCAGTCGAAAACTGAAACTTGACACATGGGGCCCTATTTAATGAGGGAAAAAAGGTTGACATGGTCTAAAAGGGTTGTCTCTATTCTATAAATAAGTAAATAGCAACGTGCTAACAAATGCGCTTGAACACACACCTGGTTTTCAGACCAGCAGCCCATGGGCCATTGCATTTGCTATTTAAACAACGTGGCGCTGGAACTGAAAATGAAAAGTGCGTCGGGCTGAAACTAGCAAGAAACACTCGCTTCGTGGCTGGCGCTGCATTGCACCGGGTGTATGATAGTGTATGATAAGGCCCAAGAATGATTTAGGAAGGATTTACACAGAAATTTATCCTGCTCATGAATAAGGCCTAAACTTACAAAAGATTGGGCCTTTTTTCATTAAATACAATTCAATGCAATAATGAGAATCATGACATTCTAGAACCCAACAATCCGTCCGACATCTCCAAAGTGGAAAAGGACTACATGGAGACTTCAGACATTTAGAAGAGGCCTGTCCTGAACCTACCTGCCCAAAAACTGCACTTCTCCTCGGTGGTGGTGTGGTATAGACATGTAACGGCCGAGCTCTCCATGAGGTCGACTCACTTTGTAGCCGGCGAACTGAACCCTGAAAAGAAACACACATATTAGTGTCAACAAAGTCTCAGGCCACCGCACAAACTATCAAAGTGTTTATTTACAATATTTACTATCAACTATTTACGATACTCTATAACTACTCTATTAACTATACTCTATAGATGCAACATCATGCAAAAGCAATAGATTTTGGTTACAATAGATTTGGCCATGGTTAATTTATTCAATGTTTCATAACGGGGGTTGGACAAAACAAAGTGAGCAGTGTTTGGCTATCCTTACAAAAAGAAGTTTATTCAGCCGGGCAATTAGTGTACGTCTTTAAAACTACAGAGAGAATATACTTTCAGTCGACTTTTTATATGAAATATACTTACATTTATATAAGTGTACTTGGTTTATACATATAAACCAAGGTATATTTGGTTTATAAGTGTACTTGGTTTATACGTATTTGGCCCATACTTGTACTTAATCTTTTGATCGAGATACATGGTACATCGGGGCTAAAGCCACACCTTCAGAAAAATGTGCTTTTCACTTCTCCCATAGTTAATTATTTTCATTACACGAGAGTCGATGTTAAACCTCATGCTGATTTGTACTCGGCTTTCGCCAAGATAAGCACAAACTAAGACGTAGTTTTACAGTAACCTATGCTTCTCTCTCTCCATCTCTCCATCCATTTACGCTTCTTTCCATTTGGTGGTGTGACTCCCCTTCTGTCCGGCGTTAACGACTGCAGTGTACTTGGCGCGTCAGTACACACAACGGCTGCAACTACAGTGTGGTCTCCCCAGTGGACCAGCACGACAACCGTCTGGATTGAGCCGAGTAGGGGACATCTCTAGGGTCTTCAAGTGGGCACCTTCCGTCCTCAGTGTTTCGTCGACTAGCCCACGACACCTCAAGAGGGCTCGACAGTGACTCTGGCATCCCAGAGTCACCCCCCTCCGTCCCCCACTCAACTCAGCCCAGCTTACTGACCTTTACATCCCTCCTGCTGCTGAGGTTGCTCCTTCCTTGTAGTTCACATGTGACCTAACCACAATCTCACAATCTCTCCGCAACCCAACCATACGCGCCAACCCGTTTGACTAAGGCTGTCGAGCCCCACTGTCTTCGTTAATGCAGTTTCAGTGGCAACGGTTCCGTATGGCATACTACCTACCGCAAAACACAATATTTGCCCAAACACCAAACCTCATTCACGCAATATACACAGGAACGTAATAACTGTAATTACTATGCAAACTATACAAATAAACCAACAGACTCTTCGAGTTTTTCAAGAATTCTACGAAACCGTAGCATGGCGGCCTGCACACAGCCAGCCAGAATCTTTCCGTCTCAACCACAGCCAGTTGCTGCTCCTCTCTGCGGCTTCAGATAAGTTCTTTACTGTGTGACGCAACTCTTGGCCACTGAATCCGACGTCTCTGAGGAACCGGGTTGTAGAGTGTGCCACAAATCCTCGACAACCCACTTCCACTGGATAAACCTGAACTCTCCATCCACGCTGTTCTGCTTCAGTGGCCAGATGAGCATACCGCAGTTTCTTCCTCTCATATGCCTCATCTACCGCATCCTCCCATGGCACTGTTAACTCTATCAGTTCAGCAATGCGTGCTGATCCAGACCACAAAACAATATCTGGTCGTAGGTTAGTGGTGGCAATCTCAGGTGGAAAAATAAGCCGTTGATCAAGATCAGCCAGCATTTTCCAGTCCCTAGCAGCTTCCAGTTGTACTGGGCGAGAATTGGTTTTAACACCTTTTCTTGGTGGTTGCTCGCCTGGGCTGAGAAATATTGTCTTCTGTGTGTAATGTTTTGCTAGAACGGGTGGCAACTTATTGGTCATGTTGCGCTTGCCTTCCAATGCTAAAGCCAAACATCGCAATACTTGGTCATGGCGCCAAGTAAACCAACCTTGCCTAAGAGCCACCTTACATCCTGTCAAAATGTGCCTTAATGTGGCAGGTGAGGAACACAAAGGACAAGAGGGATCCTCTCCTACCCAGAGGTTTAGGTTCTGTGGTGATGGGAGAACATCATATGTTGACCTGATAATGAAACTGATCCTACTCTCTTCCATTGACCAAAGGTCTTGCCAGCCCATCTTGCGTTGTTGCACACTCTCCTTTCTCATCCACTCTCCCTGCTTGGCCTGGGAAATGGCCTTTATACACCTCATCCTCTCCTCCTGCTTTCGCACCTCGTTGACTACCAGCTTCCTCCTTTGAGCTGGGCCTACCTTGTGCCATTTAGGAGGAGCTAAACTGAGCCCAAAACCCCCTCTTCCATGCTGTACCTGTCCCACAATATCACCAATTTGAAGGGCAGCCTTTGCCTCTACCACAGATTTTTTTGCTGACCACTTCCTACCAGTTTTTAACACAGGTGCTGCCTCCCTTACACATTTGTCGCGTGACTCTACTAAGGTCAATTCCAGTCTGACCTTGGCGCACTTAAACTCCTCGGTTAAAGCAGAGACTGGCAGCTGCAATATTCCTTTACTATAAAGTCCCACTCTGCTGAGGCAGCGTGGAACTCCCAACCATTTCCTGATGTATGAACTTATTAACGCTTCCAGCTTATCCACTGTTGTCAAAGAAACCTCGTACTGAAAGCACCAGAGTTTTAGTTTGCCTGGTAGAGCACAGCTGTTTCTGCTCTTCAACCCTTCCACTGCTTGTCGTCTAACTTCTCCCACTCGAACTGTGTCCTTTAGATCCCCATTGTACCATCTCACAAGACTCTTCACTGGCTTCTCAGAAACTGTTGGTATTGCCTCACCACATTTACATTTATGGAGCAACACATTTTGTGTGCAAATAAATAATGAAAGTGGTTAATATTGTTTAAAAATCGTATAAATGTATGAGGTTGTGGGCGGGGCTGGGCGGGGGTTACCCCACAGACACACGGGGTAAAACCAGCAAGGGGCAAAATAAACACAGTATTTATAAGCAAAGTATACTTTAATTTAGTCCTAAGAAGTATGGAAGTGGTACACTTACAAGTATACCAGCAGTTCATTAATTCTAGTATACAATATTTAGTATACATAAAATATACTCTTCACTATACTGATGAAATGAACTTAAAGTATAGGTCTTCTTTTTTTTTAAAAGTAGTCATGTAATCTCGAAATTGTGACCCTCTCCATGTAAAATAAAACAGTTCTCTTACGAGAGGTTCTCTCGTATTGCGTAAGTTGCTTACGCTACGGGTAAAGTCATCTTTTCTCAAGATCTGAAGCCAAAAAATTATCCTTAATTTTGTATTTATTTTCAACGCAGTGCGGCGGACAGCAGACCATAGCAGGCTGTATAAGCGTGCTCATTGGCTGTCCTGTGGCAACTGCAGCAGCCTACCGGTGAGCCCTGCATGACGTCACGCCCAATGAGGGCGCTTCGCACCCTCTACGCATCACACCCCGCCAGAATGGGAGTGGCTAGCGTTTATAAAGAGGGGGTCAACAGGCTGAACTCTGATTTTCATCTCTTCAGCGAAACTCTTCGCATCGCTGGATCTTGAGAAGCTACCGCCGTCGAAACAAGTAACCAAGCAAGCTTAGGAAGAGTCTGAAAAAAAGCCGCCCGTCTTCACCTCCTTCAGCCGTCAGGGCGCTGAGAGTTTACATCACGCGCTCCGCCGCCTTCAGGCGTTCTGAGCAGCTCTTTGTTTCGTTTGGAGGGCGCACCGAGACATAGCCCGGAACATAGCCTGTCCAGATGGATAGTGGACGCTATCGCAGCAGCTTATGCATCCAAACACCTGCAGTGCCCTATGGGCCTCAGGGCCCATTCCACTGGAGGCATGGCTTCGTCGGGGGCTTGGTCCAGCGGGATTTCTATTCACGATATTTTGTATGGCGGCAGGCTGGGCCTTCCCCGCTACATTCATGAGGTTTTATAACCTGGAAGTTCCCGCCTTGCAGGCTAAACTTTTATCAGTCTAAGCCAGGGGCGTCACTAGGATTTTCATTTTAGGGGGGCTAAGCCCCCAACATGATTTTTTTTTTAAATATAAAAAAAGGTAACACTTTAGTTTAGGATCTAAAGATCACTATTAACCATCTTCATTATTAACGATGCAAAGGCACGGTTTTATAATAACTGTGATCCCAAATGTGAGATAGAGGAAATAGAGGGGTTCGGGGTCTCCCCGAGAAAATTTTGATTTCTCTGATCTACATTTGTGCATTTTAAGATGTTCTGAAGGTCAAAAAACTTGGATAGTGGGCAGCTGATTATTTTTCTCTCCACATCAGCATCACACTCTTTTTCTCTTTGTTTTTATCTTGCCCTGTCTCTTCCCCTCCTAAAGCTGAGCTTTGACTGATAAAGGCTTTTCATTTTTGTCTGTCAGTGAAGAAAGTAAACATAGGGTCAACTGATAGGTTGATTTTCCCTATGAATCATTTTCTCAGAACCGTTTATTTACTGAAAGCTACTAAATGTAATTAAGTTTATTAAATGCATTCACAATTTGTAGGCTACACATTTATTATTGATCTTATGCCTAATATAGGGCCGTAGACAGGGCTTTATAATCACAGAGGTCCTAAATTTGAGGGTGGTAGGGGGTTCAAATTTTTTATTTCTCTGATATGTGCATTTCAAGATGTTTGAAGACCAAAAAAAAGGATAAGAAATGGCTTTAAAGGAGAACTCCGGCGCAAAATGAACCTTTGGTCTAATTACACATTTTTACCTAGTCAACCGTTATCTGAGATTTGTTTTCATGATTATCGAATGTAAATAGTTTTATCTCTAAAAACAGTTTAGCCTATAAAGCTAGTATAACGCTAGTATATTGGGCATGGAGTAATGACAAATAAAAATAGCTTGTTAATACCACTAACAAGGCTCAAAATAGCCCCACACTAACACGGTAGCATAATGAGGGTCCCTACCTTCAAACCGAAGCATTGAGAACTTTGTCAGTGTCCAGACAGTTTAATAAGAAGATATTTTATACATACAGTCAACTTCGCGTATACAGGCAGAAGCCATCTTTGGAAAACAGTCTCTCCCAGTTGATCTACGAACGCCGATCCAAGTGCGCTGGTGAGATGTGAACGAGCTATAAGTTGTGATAAAGTGAGCGCGAACAGCAGGCTTGGATCGGCGTTCGTAGATCGACTGGTAGAGACTGCTCACCGGTAGGCTGCTGCAGTTGCCACAGGACAGCCAATGAGCACGCTTATACAGCCTGCTATGGTCTGCTGTCCGCCGCACTGCGTTGACAATAAATACAGAATTAAGGATAATTTTTTGGCTTCAGATCTCGAGAAAAGATGACTTTACCCTTGACTTACGCAATACTCGTTCCCTCTTCTAGAGAGAACTGAGGTTACGTTAGGTAACCGCAGTGGTGGGCCGTCAGAGCCAGCAAGGCCTTCTCTGCTGGCCTAAACACTATCAGAATCACTGACTTGCACTTTAATATATTTTTTCCATGAATGAGTATTAAATTATTCCCAATAGTTCATTCTCTTAATTTCATAGCTTTTCTCTTGGTTGCGCTGCTTCCAGTAGTGTATGTTTATTTTAGTGCTTTTATCCAATCATATTTCAGCCATCATGCGTTGCCAGGGTCAAAGAAATCTGCCTTCAGGCCTTCAGAATCGACAGTGCGGGCGCCTGTAGCTTGCAATGAATGGCAATGAAAACGTTGCTTTAACCAATCAGATAAGCAGTCAGATTTAATCAGCCAATCAGATTTCGATTTGACTGCAGCGGGGCCATCTAGCAGGCATACAATAACGTCGGCATTTTCACGTTCTTTGATTGGATGCTCAGAGCGCGTACTATTACTGGTAGTCAGTAGGCTATCCGCATCTGTAGCGAACTGCAAACTAAAATATATTCCTGTAGATTTAATAGTTTTTCAACCCACAAATTAATGTTTCTTTCCCTCCTTGACCCCCAGCAGGTTCAAACCTACCGGAAAAAATCCCTTATTCAGCCTGAGCTTAAACGCAGAGTCACGGAACTCTTCGATCTGTCCGGGTAAAAACTGACTAATGTAAGTTATGCCACGAATGATTTTGAAGGCAAAAGTCCCGCTGATCTCATTGCTTTCGTTCAAAACTCTGTGTGAGAGCATGGGACAGCTGTACACATCGTCAGGTTATGCGGTGACTGTGTCCACTGCTTTTTTCGAGCAGACACTCTATAAAGCGAATTAAAACTTATGCTAGAAATATGACGGGACTCGACTTTCAGCATTAGACTCGTTATTGTTGGAACTGAAACGCACAGATAATTTAAGTCTTCCTGAGGAAAGAAATAAGGATGGATTTTGTGTAAAAATTAATCAGTAGTTTTGGTGAGTATAATGCTTTTTTCCCCGTGGTGAATCTGATTTTCTTCTTAATTTTTCTTTTAAATTTATGATCGAAACTTAATTTTTTTTCAAACATCCATACTATTGTAACCATTGAACGACAAGATAAGGGAGGCTCCGTTTCTGAACTTATAATCGGAACGCAAGAACAACTGTACACAAACAGCAGAACTCACGCGCTCGTTTCTCTCTAACGTTACCGGCCTTTTCCAAACTCACCGCATTAACCCAATAACTGCCGGTGCAAAATAAAAACAACAATTATAGCGTCTTTGCGCTGCTACACTATTAAAAGTTATTAATTCAGGTAGGACAGAAGGCCTAGGTGTGAAATGCACGGCCCGCCACTGGGTAACCGAGTACGTTTTATTAGGCTAGAGATATGACTGGAGATATGTTTATGACATATTGAAAAGTACTATTCATCTTTTATCTGTAAACCATCTTAATTGAGGAAAAGATTATTGGGAGCAGCTTTAACGGCCATTGTCAGTAATTACTTTTATAGTATGTACTATAGATTTAGTGGGATCCAGATAGTCCTGTCCGGGAAGCATTACTGTCAGCTTTTACAGTCCTCTGGGAGCGTCTCTTCGGAAAAGACATGAGATCATAGTGTTGCAAAACCCTATTATGTGTTGTGAGGAGTTTGGACGTGTACCTGTGCCAGAGGTCGTCGTCTTCCCCTCCCCAGCCCCAGAAAGCATTGGGAAAGCCGTTTATCTTCCGGAACTGATCCGCGGTCATCCCGCTCACGCCACCGAAGAACTCCTCATAGGGAAGCCTATACAGGTCCCAGAGACAAATAATTCACATACTGAACAGCATTTCAAAATGGCATGCGAGGAAAACAAGTGTATTGTGGAAACTTACATGTAAGAGTACTTGTTGAGTTCGACTGCAAAGTGTCGTGGCATTTCACCACAGCCATAGTAGTTGCGGTCGTTCTCCAGGATGTGGTCGACATCGTGGAATATCACGCAATCCCAGTTCAAGTCCTTCATGGCCTCTTTGAACCCGACATTAAACAGCATGGCACGATTGAACGGTTCGTTTCCGGCCTGTACAGACACACACACACACACACATCCGTCTATTTACTTCCTGTCCTTTACTCTTAGCACTATTGTAAAATGACTGTTTGACAATAAAACAAGACTATTTTAGTGCTGCCCATGACAATGGCAATCTTGCAGAAGCACATATTAGCAGAATGAATTTGTGTCAATCATTTTTAGAAATGGTGTGTCAGTCCAAACTTTGTGTGTGTGTTTAGAAAAGCTAAGAGGACACCGCAGTCTCAGCCGGTGAGATTCACTCGCTCTGTTACTCTCACCTGTTCGATGACGTAGACGCCGAACTGCAGTCTCTGTCTCTGCAGTGCTGGGATCAGATGCCGGAAAAGTATCGGGAGGTGCTCAACGCGATTTCGGAAAGGTACCAAGATGGCCACCTAAAACATGTGAAATCGGAAAAACAACCGCAAAAATGAGGAAATATCAATTCAGAAAAAGCACTTGAATTACCTGTGTGTTCAACATGTGTGTGTGTGTGTGTGTTAGGGATGTACACTGAATATTTAAGATATATTTGATGTTTATTTGGTGTTTTCTAAAGGCTGTCCCAATGTCGCATCTGATTTAAAAATCACAAATATAAATTTTGATTCATTTCCATGAAATAGTTATTGTGTCCATTTTAATGAATTGTGTCATTACACTGATTCACTGACTAAACTGCTTCATTACTCAGTGTTGAAGCTCCCATGCAGCATTTTTAATGGTTTTAAATTGATGTTTTTATTTATTTATTTGTAACATATAATAATATCCCCCATTTTCACAGACAGGGTTTAGATTAAGCCAGGATTAGGCCTTAGTTTAATTAGGGCATTTAAGTAGCTTTTATAAACGTGTCTTAGAAAAAAACATAACTGATGTTCATCTTGAGACAAAGCAATGCCACTGCTATATTTTAAGATTTGCTTTCAGTTAAAACAGCTCAAACATGCATTTCACACTGTGACTATAGCCCTAAAGGTGCAGTCTGTAAGATTGACAGCCAGTGGTGGAAATAGACACTGCAGTCCAAATTAAAAATATCGGAGATCGTTGTTTCTCCCGCCCCGCCTCCTCAGACTCGACGGTTTGAGGACACGCGACAGGAACGACCGCAATGGACAATGCAAATTGGCAATGTACAGTATCACAGACCAAAACAAAAACAAACACTCCAGCCTGGAAACGCACTTTTCACAGTAAAATAACCGGCCGTAGAAGTGATTTCTCAGAGAAACGAGAATGTGAACTTAGCATGTTTCCTCAATATATGCAAACATATTATGGTATTTTTAGTAGAGTGGAAAAGTTACATACAGCTCCTTTAAGCCTCATCTGTGAAACCAGGGGAAAATGTATTATTATATTGAAGCAACGAAATTAAACAAAAAATAATTATTGTACTTCTCGCATAAAGCATTTTAAATGAACTTGGCAACTATTGCTGTTTGCAAATGAATCACTCTGACCCAAATGAACACTATTTTGAACACCGAGTCCCAGTGTGGTTTTAACCAGATGATGCAACAACCTTTTTTTCCACTGGTTGGCATCTATGACCACAACACTTCTGAAGAGAAAGTTGGCAACAGAGAGTTGTTTTAGGTTTCGCATTGACTAACCTTCCAGCGTGGGAGACAGTCGTGAGGTTTCCAGTGTCCTCCGAGAGAAAGACTCGTATCTGCCCGGTCCAGAAGCTTCTCCACGTCTGATAGAGCGATCTCACTCATGTTCACCTTCAGCCGGCCTTCTGACAGACAGAGGAGAGAATACTCATCAACAATTATTTATGTGATCTTATAAGCACATGTGTAGCTGATGACACCAGGAACACGCACAAGCTCTGTGTCAAAACCTTGTGGAAACCTATTTTCAAGTGGACTTATTTGATTTGCTAGCCATGACAGCCATATTGGATGTCGGTTTAGTTTATTATTGCACATTATTCTACGGGGCTGTTGAATGCTTGATTCTGTGTGGTTGACGAATGTTCTAAGGTGTGCAATTATTTTCAGGGAAAGTAGTTCCAGCAGGTCTTAATTATTGTTTTGTGCCACAAAATTACATTTTATTATGGATTATGCATGTATTAGTGACTATGGAAAAGCACATATCACTTACTCACACTCACTCTCCCACTCAAACACACACACACACACACACACACACACACACACACACACACACACACACACACACACACACACACACACACACACACACACACACACACACACACACACACACACACACACACACACACACACACACACACACACACACACACACACACACACAAGTGTGATGTCAGCGCTGCTCTGACGATTTTATCAGTAAAATTGTTTAGCAACTTCTACATGACGTTTCTCAGTGGTGAGGTGCAGATGAACGTAGTTTCGCTATTACTAGACGCTGGTGCTGAACACTGTTAAGAGACACATGCTGAGGTAGTTCGCACATGCTTAATCTCTTTCTCTCTCTCTCTCTCTCTCTCTCTCTCTCTCTCTCTCTAATACTGCATTAGTCTGGTAGTATCAGTGGCTCAAGTCTCTGTTACTAACTCTAAAATGGCTTTTTGTAATTAGCAACGGTGGCGAGAGATGAGATGCGTAAGAAATTGGTCCCACACACAAGAGCGTTTCAAGGACAAAAACCTGTGTGCATAATGTGCATAATTTTTCTAATAATTCATTATTCAGTCAATTATTCCTTACATAACCGGCCTCAGGGTGAGATTAGACCGTCCTGGATGATTTCCATGACGCGGCTCTGTTAATGGTTCTTCGTGGTCTACATTTGTTCCATCAGCAAACACAAAGCGCAAACAGAGGAGTCTGATTCACTGATTCACTAATGATTTACTCTCATTACTCTTTACCTAAAACGTGATCAAACTGATTCCAGTTCGCATGGATCCGCGGAAACGTCTTTAGTTCTGTGTTATGCCGGCCAGACCAGTAATTTGGCGATGTCAGTTTGTAAAGAAAGACTGCGCACATATATATTCAAACGCGCATACCTATAGACTAAACGAGTAATATGCATGTGCACGCTGTCAGCGTTTTCACAGATTCACGGTTTTGAAGTTTACACGGAGATGATAACGCTTTTCAAAAATGTTCAAAACTTGCACCAAACGCTGCTGTCGTGCAAATGAACGGCCAGAACGCATTAGAAGTTTTCTGTTTTCTGTTAGAACGGTGTCGTGTTAGCGGCCCCTAAGTTAATAACTAATGATCGTTGCGACGGAAGTGAATCAATCAAAACTAACTTTAGCTGGAAAATAACTTTATTCTAGAGCTGTCATAAAGCCAACACAATCTCTGTTACTTTAATCTCCTATTATCACTGTAAAGCAGCTTTGAAACAGTCCATATTGTTAAAAGCGCTATATAAATGAAGGTGACTTGACTAATGGGTTTTAAAATCTCACTGATTGAATGTGTCAAGGAGAAGATGTGTTTTCATCACGGGTCAGATTGACTAAAACTATTTTATTTTCAGTATTTTAAGTTCAGTATTTTATTGATAAAATAAAATAAAATTCTGTATCAAAATGTATAGGCAAGACAAGTAGTTTTAGGCATGGTTTGTAGGGAATTACAAACCTGCGCACATATATTCAAACGAACATATAGAATCAGTTCTTAATGCGCATGTGAAGGCCATCAGCGTTTATCACAGGTTCAGTTTAAAGTCTGTTTAGAGAGAACGGTGTCGTCTTAGCGGCCCCTAATTTAATAACAAATGATCATTTCAATGGAAGTGAATCAATCAAAACTAACTTTAACATTATTCAAGAACCGCTATAAAACCAAACCAATCTCTGTTACCTTAAATTATATGTTTATCTCTGTAAAGCTGCTTTGAGGCGATCTACATTGTTAAAAGCGCTGTATAAATGAGGATGACTTGACTTCAGCCGCAACAATAACCCTTTCCATGCCTTTCCAGCGCTCATTTTTCACTGCGTGTCTTTAGTAAATCCTGACAGTAGTTGTTTAACATTTTGTAAAGCTGTTAGTAACTAGTCTGAGGCTGAGCACTTACTCATGGAGGGCAGCTTCTCCGGGCACACGTGATCCGGCCGGTATGTAAAGCCCAGCGGGAGGAAAGGAGTGGTGGGAACTTCTGTCTCGTTGAAGTTAAACTCATACGTGTACTCTAAAAAACAACGAGAGAATCATACATTCATGCATCAGTGCATTACACACATCACCAGCACTATCTTCCATGAAGCCTGGCGTATCCTGATGCAGCGCTCCTCCAGTCGGGATCCACATCCCAGGATGTTTCAGACGTCTCCCTATTCAACATGCTGAGCGTCAGGGGTTTAACTAGTGAGACGTCCAACACCTTCTGGGAGGTGGATCACGGGGACTGGGGTACATACATCTTGTATATCTCGTTTTCATCAAATCAATGTCGCATAGTACTTTGTTAAACGGGTACACTGGCTTTAAAGCTGCCTTGATTTATGAATGAAAAATATAAAGTCTCTTTCTACAGAGCATGGGATTGAAAAACTTTTTCGGTAACTCTTTATAACACTGTTCCTTCATTAATGAATAACTACACAGGAACAAATGGGTATCGCACTATTAATATTCTACTAATAAGAAACTCTGATTAACACATTAGTAGGTAACAGCGCTCAGATTAATGTGGAAGTTCACTATTAGCTAATCAATAACTTTTTCATACCTCACTGAAGTCTACTATACAGGTTCATAATTGACATGAATTATGCATAATTTATAATAAAAGGTTACGGTAACCCATTAGTAATGACTCAAGTGTTACTAAATCCTTCTAAAGGAACTACTCATTATTTGGATCAGTATTATAAAGTGGAAAACATGATAACTAATATTGACTGAAGTCATTGTAAGCTTTTGAGACTTTTGTCAGATTTTGAATAGTAATTTCTTCTGATGGATTTGGCAACACTTTACTCATCACTAGTGTGTTCCCATGATCTCCACTTTACTGATCCAAATAACTAGTAGTTCCTTTAGAAATATTTTGTAACACTTGATTCATTACCATCCAAAATCTTACAAAAACCTCAAAAGCTTACAGTGACTTATTAAGCTTTTCACATTAAATACTGATCCAAATGTTTAATAGTTCATTTTGAAGGATTTAGTAACACTTGATTCATTACTAATGACTTACAATGAATTACCTTATATTACACATGATGCATTATTAATATTAATTATGAACCTGTATATAGTAGTTGTAGACTTCAGTGAGGTATGAAAAATAGTTATTGATTAGCTATAGTGATACCCACATTCATCTGAGCGCAATTACTTACTAATGTGTTAATCAGAGTTTCTTATTAGTTAATAGTAGTTACTAGAATGTTAACAGTGCGTTACTCTTCTGTTCCTGTGTAGTTATCCATTAATGGAGGAACAGTGTTATAAATGGTTTTAACTTTTTTATATATATTTGGTGTGTCTCAGGAGGATCTCATGCTGTGTTTCTCCGGCGAGGACACGCCGTTACTGTCGCCCGTGTGTCTCCGTTCCCTCAGCCGGAGCGTGTCGTACCTGTGCCGTTGACGTTGTAGGCGCTGCGCACCATCTGCTCCAGCACCTGAGCGCCCATGCTCCTCACGTTCTCCCGGATCTGGATCCCCCGGGCCTGAGCCATGAACAGGTATTCATTAACTGAGGACACACACACAGAGAGAGAGTGTGCTATTACCACTAGAATAACTATATACTGTACATACTGTACTGACACAACACATTAGTATCATCATTATGGTCATCAGTCTGCAGCTGCTGTGAGACATTTGTAACATTTGGGCCATAAGCATAGGTTCATCTTATATCCAAGTGTTCTCAAGCCATGTGATAGGAAAAGTTATTCATTATAAATTAAAATTCTTCCCCTCCACCACTTAAGTGTGCACATATTCAACTTTTGTCCGAGGAGAAGAGTATCAATGAATATCTGAAGTTTCAGTCTCACATGCTTGTGTCACATGCTTTCAGAGGACTGGTAATATAGCACACAAGATATGGACTACTTTTATAGTATTTATTTTTTTGTTGTTGTCATTTTTCGAGCTTGAGCCTCATCATCATTAACTTTCACTGTATTGAAAACAAAAAAAACAACATTTTTTGTTCCATGAAAAAAGAAAAGAAAAATATATAGGCTATGTGTGACATGACTGACATGAGGGTGACACGGTGTTATTTTAATATACTGCTATAATACACTTTTACTTAAACCTATTTTATTTCAGTTAGTTGCCAAGGCAACATATACATTTTTTGTTGACATTTGTTATCTATTAATTTTATTTTATTTTATTATATGAAACCCAATCAAATAATTTACAAGTATTGCAGGTGTTTCACATAATATATATTATCATATATCACATTGTCATATACTTGCTGCAAAGTGCAACAACTTTATCAAATCTATTTGCGTAGTGGTGTTATGTGTGAGAAACCCACAGGCAATGTGTTGCTGTGAGCTCAATGTCACACACGTTCAACTCACTAATCCATTCAAACCTTATTTTCTGGCATTAATGTTTGATTTTTGTATCAGCAAGATAAAATGTGATGAGCCATCATTTAATGCTGGACTCCGTCCTTCACGAGTATGTGTGTGTGTGTGTGTGTGTGTGTGTGTGTGTGTGTGTGTGTGTGTGTGTGTGTGTGTGTGCAGTCACAAGGCCGCACAGATAAAGCAGAAAACAATCACTTTTTATGTGCAGATACGAGTGTCCCTCAGATAACCCAGCACACATCTTCATGCTCACTCTCTGAGTGTGTGTGTGTGTGTGCATCTTTAGATATACACCTGCATCCCTCCCTGAAACACTGCACACACACCACAGCCCTCGTTCCAGTGCGATCTCCTCTCCCTGAAACACTGCACACACACCACAGCCCTCGTTCCAGTGCGATCTCCCCTCCCTGAAACACTGCACACACACCACAGCCCTCGTTCCAGTGCGATCTCCCCTCCCTGAAACACTGCACACACACCACAGCCCTCGTTCCAGTGCGATCTCCTCTCCCTGAAACACTGCACACACACCACAGCCCTCGTTCCAGTGCGATCTCCCCTCCCTGAAACACTGCACACACACCACAGCCCTCGTTCCAGTGCGATCTCCTCTCCCTGAAACACTGCACACACACCACAGCCCTCGTTCCAGTGCGATCTCCCCTCCCTGAAACACTGCACACACACCACAGCCCTCGTTCCAGTGCGATCTCCCCTCCCTGAAACACTGCACACACACCACAGCCCTCGTTCCAGTGCGATCTCCCCTCCCTGAAACACTGCACACACACCACAGCCCTCGTTCCAGTGCGATCTCCCCTCCCTGAAACACTGCACACACACCACAGCCCTCGTTCCAGTGCGATCTCCTCTCCCTGAAACACTGCACACACACCACAGCCCTCGTTCCAGTGCGATCTCCTCTCCCTGAAACACTGCACACACACCACAGCCCTCGTTCCAGTGCGATCTCCCCTCCCTGAAACACTGCACACACACCACAGCCCTCGTTCCAGTGCGATCTCCTCTCCCTGAAACACTGCACACACACCACAGCCCTCGTTCCAGTGCGATCTCCCCTCCCTGAAACACTGCACACACACCACAGCCCTCGTTCCAGTGCGATCTCCCCTCCCTGAAACACTGCACACACACCACAGCCCTCGTTCCAGTGCGATCTCCTCTCCCTGAAACACTGCACACACACCACAGCCCTCGTTCCAGTGCGATCTCCCCTCCCTGAAACACTGCACACACACCACAGCCCTCGTTCCAGTGCGATCTCCTCTCCCTGAAACACTGCACACACACCACAGCCCTCGTTCCAGTGCGATCTCCCCTCCCTGAAACACTGCACACACACCACAGCCCTCGTTCCAGTGCGATCTCCCCTCCCTGAAACACTGCACACACACCACAGCCCTCGTTCCAGTGCGATCTCCCCTCCCTGAAACACTGCACACACACCACAGCCCTCGTTCCAGTGCGATCTCCCCTCCCTGAAACACTGCACACACACCACAGCCCTCGTTCCAGTGCGATCTCCCCTCCCTGAAACACTGCACACACACCACAGCCCTCGTTCCAGTGCGATCTCCCCTCCCTGAAACACTGCACACACACCACAGCCCTCGTTCCAGTGCGATCTCCCCTCCCTGAAACACTGCACACACACCACAGCCCTCGTTCCAGTGCGATCTCGTGCAGAAGCTCTGGAGTAATGTGTATGTGCTTAACACTGCACTGTACGGAAACTCAGCTCAGAGTATGCATTTTGTTTTTTGGCATGGGCTTTTTTGTATTTTATTTTATTTAATAAAGATAATTTAATTTTGTCAATGTGAAATACATTGGACATAAACACAGTGAATTAAGTTTAGTTTATTTGCAGTAAACTATAGTGAAGCATTTTTTTTAAATGAATTTTTTTTACATACACACATGCAGCTTGTCCATGTTGAGCACATCTAAAACATTCTCTTCAAACACACTCACACTCGCACACACTCGCACACACTCGCACACACACACACACACACACACACACACACACACACACACACACACACACACACACACACACACACACACACACACACACACACACTCACACACACACACACTCACACTCGCACACACTCACACACACTCGCACACACACACACACACACACACACACACACACACACACACACACACACACACACTCACACACACACACACTCACACTCGCACACACACACACACACACACACACACACACACACACACACACACACTCACACACACACACACTCACACTCGCACACACTCACACACACTCGCACACACACACACACACACACACACACACACACACACACACACACACACACACACACACACACACACACACACACACACACACACACACACACACACACACACACACACACACACACACAGTAATCTTAGGAATGTATATGCCCACCTTCAGCTCTGATTACACAATCATACCCGTCAGTCCACTATCTGACTAATGCAGCAACATGGGGAACAACACTGAGTGCAAACATTGCGTAATCACAATTTTCCTGAAAACCGTTTAAGATAATTCATATACGTACATAATGCTCTGAACCAAAATTGGTGTAAAACAATATTTACTAGTTAATTCCACAAATAAGAAACGGAAAGTAACACAATTAATTAAACGTGAAATTTTGAAGAAGAAAGACTGTTTATTTACAACTTTGTGAAAACAGTTTTTACAGCACATACATTGGATGTTTCCTCAAACCATCAAGAATGATGGTATTAAAAGTACCTTATTCATCAATAATGTAACAAGAGGCTGTGTTATACTGTGAATATAGTCACGGCTAATGGACAACAAAGTACATTCCCAATATATCCTTGATTTTTGTAAAGCAAGTTATTACTGTGGGTGGCATGGACTCGTCGACCGGTTCTGCCAGTTGTCTGTGTTTACTAGTGTCGACAAGTCATGTATTACTGCAGTTGTGCTCGCGCTAAACCAGGAGCGCTTCCAGTCTCCCAGTGTACGCACGCCGTGGGCAAACATCCGAACGCAACACGCGCAATTACTGACAATGGATAGACGACATTCGCTAGTTTTGTTTTCAGTTTTTTCCATGCTACTTCGGTGTGAGACAACACTGCAAACGATTCAGGAAGTCAAATCACCAACTATTTCAGAACATTTCAATAGAGATTCATTTGCGAATCTGGCATCGCTAGTTAATCCCATTGTAGCTACATGATATTGTCATGATATTTCACCACATTAACACACATTAATAACTCGAACCTGCAAATACTATAAGTATATCCAACTTTTCGCAAACACACAGTATAGCCTACGCTCACATAAAGCGATATATAGCAAATCTCAACTGTTCACAAAATGCGAACTATATTATTATATATTATGCAAAATGCAACTATAAGTCATGGAGATATAAAGATATTATAAAGATTAACATTTGATTTTCTGTAAAGCTACTCTGAAACAATGAGTATTGTGAAAAAAGCTATACAAATAACATTGTATACTGCAAAGTAACCTGTAATGGCAAAATATATTTGTAGTTGAGAAAAAGTGAAAATAAAGTGAACCCGGAGAGCTCTGCATTCCCAGAGCGGCCTGTGGATGAGCCGTGTTGCTCAGAGGAGGACACAAACCAGACGCAAGCGGGACACTGTTTGCCACTGCAAGCCAAGGGTCATTTACATGAGATGAGCACTAACACACACACACTGCTTAAAGGGAGGCAATGCTGTTCATACACAATTGTTGTTACACTGGTTGAAACTCTCTCCACATCCTGATAGTAATCAATTAGAGAAGATCTCAATATTTAAAAATGTACATATATCTTCTATATGTGTTCGTCCAATCATTTGATCAGGTCCGAATCCTGTCAACATGTGTGTTTCCATCCCTCTGCGCACAACACAACGAGTTCATGTCATCCCCGTAATGAAGAGATGGCAACCCGTGGCGTGACCCGGATCTGTCCACGCACTCAGACTCTAGAAGCACTTCAGTGTCGACTCTATCAGCGCTGACATGAGTCTGCAGCAGTCGGTCTACGGTCATTATTACTGCAATGTTACGTGCTTTGAGACACGGGTAGTTTAACACTGCTTCTCTCTCCGCTGGGATCTCATGCTTTCAATGCACTGGAGAAAATGACGTGATCAATAAGTTACGACAACATATGTTTTTACATTGCTTTAACTAATTAAAAAAAAAAAAAGCAATTTTCAACAAAAAATATAAGTTATGCAAGATTCAACTCATTTTTTAACTCAGTTTAATGTAATTTAAGTTGAAATGACTTAAACATCCAAGTTGATTGTCCTAAAGGAATTAAGGCAGCTAGTTTTTTTCACAGTGTACTAGCTTCCTCTCTTCCTGGACAACTACTATAACAACTAATAATAGCAGCCGACTGAACACAAAAAAATTTATTAAAATATTTTTTACTGTGCAAATTCATGAATGTATCCCTCCTCTAGAAGATTTAGCTCATGACATGTACATTCATTTCGTGTTTTAGCATAGCTGACCAATCAGCATTCAGGCCCTTAACCTCCATTTTATAATCATATTGTTTTTCTGTTTGAGAAGCAGGAGCCTCTACAATATATATATATATACACTCACCGGCCACTTTATTAGGTACCCCATGCTAGTAACGGGTTGGACCCCCTTTTGCCTTCAGAACTGCCTCAATTCTTCGTGGCATAGATTCAACAAGGTGCTGGAAGCATTCCTCAGGGAGTTTGGTCCATATTGACATGATGGCATCACACAGTTGCCGCAGATTTGTCGGCTGCACATCCATGATGCGAATCTCCCGTTCCACCACATCCCAAAGATGCTCTATTGGGTTGAGATCTGGTGACTGTGGAGGCCATTTTAGTACAGTGAACTCATTGTCATGTTCAAGAAACCAATTTGAAATGATTAGAGCTTTGTGACATGGTGGAAGTAGCCATCAGAGGATGGGTACATGGTGGCCATAAAGGGATGGACATGGTCAGAAACAATGCTCAGGTAGGCCGTGGCATTTAAACGATGCCCAATTGGCACTAAGGGGCCTAAAGTGTGCCAGGAAAACACCCCCCACACCATTACACCACCACCACCAGCCTGCACAGTGGTAACAAGGCATGATGGTTCCATGTTCTCATTCTGTTTACGCCAAATTCTGACTCTAACATCTGAATGTCTCAACAGAAATCGAGACTCATCAGACCAGGCAACATTTTTCCAGTCTTCAACTGTTCAATTTTGGTGAGCTCTTGCAAATTGTAGCCTCTTTTTCCTATTTGTAGTGGAGATGAGTGGTACCCGGTGGAGTCTTCTGCTGTTGTAGCCCATCCGCCTCAAGGTTGTGCGTGTTGTGGCTTCACAAATGCTTTGCTGCATACCTCGGTTGTAACGAGTGGTTATTTCAGTCACTGTTGCCCTTCTATCAGCTCGAACCAGTCTGGCCATTCTCCTCTGACCTCTGGTATCAACAAGGCCTTTCCGCCCACAGAACTGCCGCTCACTGGATGTTTTTTCTTTTTCGGACCATTCTCTGTAAACCCTAGAGATGGTTGTGCGTGAAAATCCCAGTAGATTAGCAGTTTCTGAAATACTCAGACCAGCCCTTCTGGCACCAACAATCATGCCACGTTCAAAGTCACTCAAATCACCTTTCTTCCCCATACTGATGCTCGGTTTGAACTGCAGGAGATTGTCTTGACCATGTCTACATGCCTAAATGCACTGAGTTGCCACCATGTGATTGGCTGCTTAGAAATTAAGTGTTAACGAGCAGTTGGACAGGTGTACCTAATAAAGTGGCCGGTGAGTGTATATTCAAAAGGATCTTATCTGGGACTTTTCTTTCCAATGATACGATCAGATGATGAGCAGGTGCGTTTTCTTCTTCTCAGAGACCAACAGCACACTGAGCTTTTAGCATAAAATATATTATGACCAATGGGCTTTTCATTAATATCAGTCTAAAGCACTAAAGCGATAAACCTCTCCATAAACCTTTGTGATTCTAATTCCTCCATCTCGTTTCTCATGCATCCTGAATCCTGATGACCTCAAGCTTCTTAGGCAAACATTTGTGTACATAATTACATTCATGAGTGCCATTATGAGGAATTGTTTGTGTAATATCAGCACATATTTTATAGCTTTACTGCTTCATCCTGCCATGAAGCATCTGATGTCCCGTCTGGACCTCGAGCGAACCGTGCTCGTGACTTCAGTAAAGCTGCGATCACATGATCATCCGCTGCTGGGGGGGGGGGGGGGGGGGGTCTGGTTAAAAAACTTAAAGAACAAGCAGTTCAGACTGAATATGGATCTGATGGTCTATTAATAAAAGCACTGCTTCACAAAAAAAAGGAAGGACAAATAAGAAGCTCACTTAAACTGAGTCGCTAAGATTGTTTTAAAGGCTCTCATTACGCCAGTCTCCAGTGTCACATGATCCTTCAGAAATCACTCTAACACAAGTTGAGTTTCTGCTCAAGAAACATTTATTATTATTATAAGTGTGGAAAATATACATTTACTTTTCAGGATCCTTGGATGAAAAGAACAGCATGTATTTGAAATAGAAATCTTCTGTTACATTGTAAACTTACTTTTCTGTCAATCTTCAATTAATTGCATCCTTGCTAAATAAATGTATTATTTTTTAATATGTTATTATATATATATATATATATATATATATATATATTAACATATCAAAAATAATACATATATATATATATATATATATATATATATATATATATATATATATATATATTATATATGAAAAAAATGTAAAGCAGAGAGAAACATGTGACCTGATCTGAACTCTGCACCACATCACATGAAGGCCAGTCATGCTTTACTCATAAGACATCAGTGTATAGCCCACCCGTGCACCACACACACACACACACACACACACACACACACACACACACACACACATCGCAGTAGTGGAAGGGCACACAATCACAGGAACCCTTATCAACACACCAGCTCTTCACACACACAACTGAAGTGTTACTTGGAGTCATTCTTACTAACACATTAAAAATCAACTATATATGCTGATGTGGTTTATCATATCACAGCTCTAACACACACTCACAAAAGCACACACATGTCTGCTTCACTATCTTTATGGGGACTCTGCATTGACACAATGGTTTTTATACCGTTCAAACTGTATATTTTCTCCCATTATGCGACCCATCACAGAAAACACACACACAGCTTTATGAATATCGTTATCTAAATGGGGACATTGCATAGATTTCTATTGTTTATACATAAATGGCCAAAAGTATTGACAATGACATCGGTTTTGTGTTTCACAAAGTTTTCTGCTTCATTTGTTGTGATGTTGATTCTCATTGTTTCTGGATTATTGAGCAGATCACTTGGTCTAACGTTACACTATCACACTAAACGGCATTTAAATGTGTGTTGAAAGTTATAATGTTATACTACGTGTTAGTTCGTTTGCTATACGAAACTAGCAGTGAGCTAGATCAACATTAGAATGACACACTGACCATATTCTAACATTTCATCATGTTGAGCTAACGTTATATAACATTGATTTGTTTTATGTACATTTGCTCACCTGTCTAATAAAGTCGTGACTCGTGAAGCTCTGTCGAGTCCAAGTTAGTCGCGGACGCTAGCTCTCGGCATCTCGAAAACGCCACGCTGATATTGATCCTCATTTCAGTTTTAGTCATTGAACGGAAACCGAGGATAGCGTGGATATTGCGTCATTGACAGGCGACATTTGTTCCGGGACGGCCACTTATTTAAAATTGGAATTTCTCTGAAATAAAAATCTTTGGAGACTTTTGGGATATTGTAAGTACACAACTGCAGGAAATATATCACACTGTGCAAGTGATTTTTGGATATTTTATTACAAAATGCTTACATATTGTACCTTTAACATATGATAAATATCAACACCTAACACTGGCAAAAAAACACATTTTCAGTGAAAAGTGACATGTGATCTACTTTTGGCCTGTTTAAAATAAATGTAACATAAAATCACTGTCCTCTTTTTCTTGTGGCATATAGCAGTCTGACAGTTTAGGATCAGACTGATGTTCTCAAAAGGATACAATAAAACCGGCTCTATTATGACACGGTAAGCCTGAGACCTGCTGCCGTGACGACGATATCAACAGAGGTCCCAGTTGCTGTAACAACAGGACAAACGGAAGGTGCGATAGTCTTTCCTTCCTTGTTGTCAAGTCACCTTTATTTATATAGCACTTTTTACAATACAGATTGTATCAAAGCAGCTTTACAGAGATAACAGGAAAGTTTGTTTCTAGAAGAAAATAGCGTCATCGTCCACCTGAAGTAACGCAGATCAAAAATATTGTTGAATATTAAATGTTGTGATGTATATCTGAGTGACATTGGTTTTTTGACAAGAAAAAATGAATTGATTGAATGGTTGTGGTTTGCTATTGGCAAATAAAATAAAATTGTTAATACCCTAAATTGTGTTTAAAAATACAATGTAATATGTTAATGAAGTACTATAGAGAATATTATCAGCTGTACCCTAACCATTTAGTAAAAAACATGTTTCACAGGAATTAATCCTGTGGTAATTTGATCAAAACCTTTAAAAAAACCAAGACAGCACTAAACACACTAAACTTGGCAATTCATAACTATTTCGCATATTGATGAATTAGTGTCAAACTCGTGAGAATGAATAAGATCTAATCTGTACTCTCTGGTGTACAGAGCTTTACACCCACGAGGGCTTCGGTGTAGCGGGTTTTAAGGTTTTGTTTGAATGAAATCTCACGTAAAATTGTAACTATTTCATGAGATCATAATAAAACTGGTTATTGCTTTGGCTCACGTATTTCCTTGTCATTTCCCTGACAGGGTACAGTAAACTTCAGGCAGTTTACAGCTGTACTGCAAGCTGTTCTTGTTGTTTTATTTAGGCTGAGTAAGTCATTTCAGTTCGCTAGCTGGGTTAAAGTAGGGCAGACGGTTGCCCTCCGATTACGCTCTGTTTATTCTTCAGACATATTTGAGGATTTAACTTGAAGGAAACAGGATCTGTGGGAAGATTCGACTCTCGAGAGGTTCTTCAGTTCAGCAGCAGTCGGATGAGAGTAATGCTGCATACCAAGCTTGTGAACACACACACACACAGATGTGCAGGAGAGCCAAACTACACATCGTCTGCCACAAAGGCCCCGGTGGCATTTCACATTCAAACTGTAGAGTTTGTGTGTGTGTGTGTGTGTGTGTGTGTGTGTGTGTGTGTGTGTAACCCTCAGGCTTTGGGTTCTAACATAACCCTCTCAGAAAGATGGTACAAAAGCTATCACTGGTACGAATTACCGCTTTTCCACTGTTGGGCCATGTAAAAATGTTCTAATATGTACCATTAGCCGCTTTTCCACTGTCGGGCCAGTGCAAGCCGGGGCTTTAAACGGGCGGGTGGGGCTAATAGCCTCGGGCCTGGAGCACCGAGCCCAAAACCTGCTGTGTTTCCACTGTCGGGCCAGTGCGAGCCGGGGCTTTAAACGGGCGGGCGGGGCTAATAACCTCGGGCCTGGAGCACCGAGCCCAAAACCTGCTGTGTTTCCACTGTCGGGCCAGTGCGAGCCGGGGCTTTAAACGGGCGGGCGGGCGGGGCTAATAACCTCGGGCCTGGAGCACCGAGCCCAAAACCTGCTGTGTTTCCACTGTCGGGCCAGTGTGAGCCGGGGCTTTAAACGGGCGGGCGGGCGGGCGGGGCTAATAACCTCGGGCCTGGAGCACCGAGCCCAAAACACGGCGTTTCCACTGTCGGGCCAGAAGCTCCACAGCGCTTCCCTGAAACACGCCCGAAACACGCCTCTCTGGAACAGCGTCACACTAACCCATCATTAACCAACAGATGGAAGTTTTAATCAGAACGAAATCACAGGAAACTAGCGAGATCGCAAAACGAACATGATAAAAGTTGCCGTTTGTTGGCTTTTTTGTTGATTACTTAAATATTTCAAACCCAAGCATCGATGTTTTACGACAGGTTTACAATAAAAAGTGATCATAATGAATTACCTTGTGTCAAGATTGCACATTACTCACACAGAAAAAAGTGGTTTACCATTATTTCACAAAAGAAAGAGGACACGCGTAGCCTACTTATTCAGTCACGTCTGTTTCTGTTTAATTGTAGTCACCGGACCGTATGTTTACATCACATTTAGAAAGAATGATCATTTCCACAAATTTTCTTCCAAAAATATCCGCTTTTTTTCATGACATATGCGGAGCTAAATATGGATATCAGACAGTCCGGTACAAACCCAGACAGCAGCGTAGTGTCGGCCCAGATCCGGCCCACATCTGTTAAGTGTTGAATCCACATGTACTATGTGGCCCGGATCTAGGCCGACACTACGCTGCTGTCTGGGAAGAGACGAGACGCACTGACAGATAAAATAAATGCATAAAATAAAATAAAATGATTTCTTCATTGGTCGTATGTACCATGTTTACTATTGACAAAAGCGCCACCTCGTAAAATAGTCACGTTGTCCCGTGTGATCGGCTTGCCAACAAATGTTGTTCCAAACCTTTCTGGCTGACTAACCCAATCTCAATGAGAAAACGTCTCTGTTACGAGGTGACATTTTTTTTTTACATGTATTCATGCGATTTGATTTATAGGAAAACATAAGCTTTTAATTCCAAGCCTAAACCGAACCATCAGTGCGGCGTAAAGCAGATCGTATGAACACGTTTGAATGAGATCATACAAATCAGCCCCCAATTAGCCAACATGTAAATGTAAAACCATTCACTTTGACTGCATTCTTTTGTCATCTCCTTATTTGTTATTTGATATGTGCTTATGATTGTTTATGTCACACTTTATGTTGTATAGTAAATATTTAACGCCATGTGTTGTGTAGCTTGATTGTGTTTTGTTCAGTATTTGCTGGAAAAGCATCTTTTGATGAACTTTCAGTCATAATCTGAACATCTCTTGTACCAACTGTGCTAAATACAATGGGTTGGGTACATCAACTGCCAGACTGGTTGGTACATCCATCACAATCATTTCATTTAATACAGTTAATGACGTACGAGACAACTTTTCACGGTAACACTTTACAATAGTACATGAATAATCATGTTCTAATACCTGAATTAATAATTACTTAACTATGAACTAATGATGAGTTAAGACATGTACTAAAGAGGAACTAACCTTAACTACGACATGAGTCATATGAGTTCCTGCATGAATATATGTACCATCTTAACTACACGTTAGTACATGCTTGTTAATGAATGCATTAATTAGCATTTCGGGGTAAACAATAGTACGTTATTCATGTACTATTAAGTGTTACCCTTTTCACAAGCTATTTTGTACAGTGTACAGGGTGTGTACTAAATGCTCGAGTCTTGTGACTTCCACACAGTCCGGGAGTATATGTACTGTAGTTCTTCTCTCGGTCACGAACAGAAGATAAGACTGTTGATTATCGTATCACTGAATGAGTAAATAGATTAGCTCAGTCATTTTTCACGTGGCTATGAAAGAGGATTACATGTGGTGGTGACCGGGAAGGTGGCGTCTGCCTCCCACATTGATGTTTAACCAAATTCCAGTCTTAATGTGGCTGTGGGTGTCACATGGCCGTCCTCGGACCCTAACAGCGGCTCCAGCGGATGGGCTTGCCATGCTGGGACAACACCGGGTTAACAACCCGCTATATCTGAGCACTGTGAGCATCGTCACCCATGCACACCACACAGGTTATCATTAGACTGATGCTATAAGGGTTCAGCCGGCACTAGACGCATCGGTTGTGTTTCTGTTCAACAAATGACGCTGCAAAAAACAAACCTGTCTACTATAGTTCACATTTCTCAAGATTAGAATGCAAATAACTTATTCTTTAAATAAATTGCTATATGTCCAGTTTCTTTTTTCTATGCAAATAGCAGTTTTGTGGGGTGTAATCACACACTGTTGTGTCTGCCGACTGAGCTTGGGTTCTGCCAAGGTGTTTTCCTAAAAATGAACCATCGCTGAACTTACTTAAGCTGGACTGTGACGTGATTTCCTTCTAGAAACAAACTTTGTTGCATTATTTTCCTGTTATCTCTGTAAAGCTGCTTTGAAACACTCTGTATTTGTAAAAAGCACTATATAAATAAAGGTGACTTGTCACTTGACTAGCATGCGCACCAATGCGTAGGTGTAAATCTACCTCTGTCGATCCTCCCTGGCGCATTTCCATGTGGCCTAATCTTCTGTAAACAAATGGCCATGCAAATATGACACTGACCAGAGACCAGCTGGAGCGCTCTGCCTCTACGCGTCATTTCCACACCGGCTCAGATATAAACGACTTTCACCAAGATGAAACTATGTAGAAGGAGAGCGTCTGGATCCTGCATTAGATCCTCTTATAAACGTCCTTCAGTTGAAGATATGCTTGCATGTCTTTACATGCGCTGTTTCTGCACGGAAAAGTTCATTTCTAGCAGCATTTGCATGTGTCTCCATGAGTGTTCATCTAAGTAGGGTTTGTGGTGTTGAATATCCTGCACATTATAAATGCACCATGCATGCATGTTAACCAAAGCTAGAAGAGCAGAAAAGCAAAAGTCACACACGAATGATTGGCAAAGCACTTATGTTTCTCGCATTCATGCATTAATTCACATGCACCTTTAAAACAACCAACAAAACTCATTTTTATTAAATCAGTTGCTCTTTAAACTATTGCTGGTTCCCACTTTTAGTGTGTAGACCTGAACATCATTGAGTCTTGGGGCTCTTTTGGCAAAGACAAATACACCTCAGCAACACCTCCGCATTCACCCGGCAGCCACTCATAAAGGCTCGTGTGGGGAAAGGAGACAAGCAGGAACTTGACTTTCTGACTAAATAAAAGAAAGAGCTTCATGTGGTGAGTAATTGTACCTTTTGATTTCAAGTCGGCTCATTTGGCTCATTGCCCCGAAACTCATACAGTCAAACCAAAATATATTCAGAAACCCTCAACATGTCTCACATTATCACAGTTTATTCGCTATAGTTTAGAAAATGGTAATAAAATATGAGCAGAACTCAGAGTTATCAGATCAGTTGATGTTTCACTGGTTTCTGTTAGACTCCCACACATGAATTATGTTGAATATCTGTCAGCTGTTAAATTTAACATCACAATTAGATAATACCAGTTTAGGTCAAACAATTACCAGCTAATCCGTAGTCCACTGTATGAAGGATTTTGGGGTATATTATGTCACAGTTTACATTATTTTGCTATCCTCACTTACATAAATGAACTATAATAGTGTCCTGCACACACTAGTAAAAAATAACACAAACATACCGGGTGTCTGAATAATTTTTGGTTTGACTCTACATGACGGTGATGATCACCGATGTGTTTTCAAGCCTGTGTTCCTGTGTGCATGCAGTTCTCACGGCACACGAAAGCCCACGTAACCACAGTCAACCACAGGCTTCACTGTCACGGAAATTTTGCTAGACTGCCATTCAGAAAGACAAAAGCATAACCTTGATCAGTGCAACACACAAATGGGGTTTGGGGAATCAACTTCAACCTGTTTTTCTGACAGAGAGAAGGTCACCGTTCGTGTTGGGCTCGTGCTCAAAAAAGAGAGAAAAAAAAACGTTTTTACTTACTCCCTGCCAACAGTAATTCGTTACACTACTCGATATATTACTTTTCCATTACACCCCACAGAATTGGTAATTGCATATGTTGTCTATTAGGGCACAAACACACTTAGTTTGTATTTCTTCAGAAGGAATAATACTTTCTATTACTTTTCCAGTGAATCCTGCGATCTGGTGAGCGTATTGGTGGCTTCTGTAGTCAGCTGTTATGATTCAGAGGAAGGTCATTCGTTGCTCATACGTCTCTCATATTACAGTGTTGCTCATAACCTGCAATTCTCTTCCGATGACAAACACACTAGCCCAGAGAAACGTTTCTACACACGAAACATGAAACTAACAAACACATGATTACGGCAGCTTACGATTGTATTTTATTTTCATGAGATTTGGGCTATTTTTATGAGAATTAGAGCGATCTGTTATCAGAGGTGACTGTGTCCAAGTTATGTATTTCAGAAATGTACATATACAAATCACACTTAGCTAATAATGTATTCATTTAAACAATGTATTCATTTAAAGGTGCTCTAAGCGATGTCACGCGTTTTTTAGGCCAAAACTTTTTTTGTCACATACAGCAAACATCTCCTCACTATCCGCGGGCTGCCTGTCCCCTGAACACACTGTAAAGAAACGCGATCTCTGCAGACACCCCAGGCTCCACAAACAGCAACAAAAACAAACTGGGCTAACCCGCACCACGAAACAAACTGTTCCAGCCAATCACCGACAAGAAGGGCTTGGGGTGGGGTTTGGGGGGTTAGTGTGCGGATGAGGAGGAGGGAGGGTCTAGCTAGCCTCCGTTTTGTTTGAAAATAGTTCGAACGTCAACAAGAAGTGACGTCACCCAGGATCGCTTAGAGAAACAATGAGCTCATTGAAGTAATGAATACATGTTTGTTAACAAATGTTTAGGATATATATATATATATATATAAACATTTCCGCCTTATCATATGACCAAAATCCATATCGCAATCTGTTTACAAAGTTATTATTTACAAATTAATTTTTATTATTAAAGTTAAAGTTATAAAGTTATTTTGGAGTATCAATCTCACAAATTGTCATGCGTAGCTTGATGCTAAAACTGTAGCTATAATTACCTGTTACCCAGATATGATAACATGTCATGATGTATCTAGAAAGATGTGTGATAATAGTTGGGCCAATGTACCGGTATATCTTGGGATCAAAGTGAGGTGGATGGGCGATCCATGTAACGTTCAGTAATTAAAGCCTTACATTCGACAACGGTGTTATTGGCATCTTTTCTCCCAACAAAACCAAAGTAATGGCAATATCTCCGGCCGCTTTTAGATAGCTTTCTGCAATGGTGGCGTCACACAAGTCACGAAGATTACGAAAATTAAAGACTGAATTATTGAGGCAACACAAATAACATTGTAACAAGCTATTTTATGGATGGCAACTTTAATATAGTTACTGTAATATATTTACTTTGCAGTGGAGTTAAATAATTATGAGCTAAAGCAACTTTTTGTCACAACTTAATTTCATTTTGTTCAATCCACTAATATATAAAACGTAATACTGAAGTTTACTTAATTCGTTTGCACTGGGACTACATGGATCATTTTTGTTGACATAACTAACTGGGCAGAGCATCTGCAGTTCCCTGCACACTGTAAATAAATATTGTTGGTTTAACTTAAAAAAGTAAGTTCAATCAATCAATCAATCAATAATTTATTGCCATGTCAACTAAGTTGATAGGAATTTGTCTTGGTACAACTCTCAGACATAAATAACCAAAAAACAGACATCATAAGTACACCAACAATGAACCCAACAATCCCCAGCAACCATAGGACATAGGACCAAAACCCTGCAGACATTAAAAAGGACAATACCCTATGGCAGAGAAAGTGCACAATGCATACAGTTAATGAGGTGCTGCTAGCCGTCAGTGCAAATTCAGATATCTGATAGCCAGAGGGAAAGTGTTGTCTCTAAAACGTGATGTAGAAGTTTTAATGCTCCTATATCTTCTTCCTGATGGGAGTAGTTTAAAGAGATGGTGAGCAGGATGAGAGTGGTCCGCTATGGTGTTTTTAGCCTTTCTGATAATTCTAGTGGAGAAGAGTGAAGAAAGTGAAGGGAGGCTACAGCCTATGATTTTTGATGCTCTGCGTACTACTCTTTCCAACCGAGTTTTGTCCTGAGCGGTCAAAACTAGGTTGGAAAGAGTAGTACGCAGAGCATCAAAAATCATAGGCTGTTACAAGTTACCTGTATGCCTTAATATTTTGAGTTTTTTGAACTTCAAAATTTGAGTTAATACAATGAAGGAGATTCATACATAGAAACCCAAAATATTACATTATGTAAAGCACATAAATTAGTTTATTTGACAGAAGAAGAAAAAATTGCAATAACAAATTATGAAAATATATTTTCCCAGTGCATGTTTTGGACCTGCATTAGGTGTGCAGTATGTGCTTTCAGTACAGGAAAGACATGCTCGTGTTTAATGTGCAGTTATGCTGGACATTTCATTTCTGTGATGTTTGTGAATGTTGTCATCATTGTTCTGAAGAGTTGTGGTTAGACTGTGATCAGATATCTGTCTATCTATCCATCTATGTGTGTTAGTTCCTGTGTGATACTAACCAGCAATAGTGCATTTCAGTAAAGACATGCCAGGCTAGAATGACACATGGAAGTTAGGGCTGTAACAATATATCGAGTCACAATATATAATATATATTGTCCTGTCCTTTGGTTTTCCAGCACAAAGCCCAAGCTTATTCATTTAGACACACAATGTAATATCAAATTTAGCATTTTAATCAATGGTGCTTTTTTTGTTAACCTTTTATCATATGTCACAATAATAAAGAAGTGTGAGTTCAGTATCGTGATATCGAATCGTGATATGAGGGTATCGTTACACTCCTAGTGGAAGTTAAACAGTATAAGTTTAAATAAACTTATTTCATTCTTATTGTACTGAGTCTGACCTGAATTAATTGCGAGGAAAAGTATTCCTTAATTTAATTAAGTTCATTGAGCAAACTTCAACAACGCTCAACATTTCTCAAACAAACAGACCTCAACCATTAACTAAAATGAAAGGGAAAACAGTTTGACAAACTCAACCCCCGTCCAAAGCCTTCCCCTAACCCTCAAATCTGATCTGCTTAGTGGGAATATTTGTCCAGGACCAACAACGATGTTGATTGCTACTTGGCATAATCTCATATAGGAGCATCATCTCATGGGAGTCATCTAATCCCGTCGTCATGGATTATAGACACCGCTCAACAATTTCAACAATGATTTCATGAACATCAGGATTATGTCAGATGTATCCCATTGTTTCTCCAATCCCCAGATCTGACCCTTTTTGTAGATCAACTGTATATTCAGGATTGGAGCAAAGGCAGTCCTGCAGAAAGACAGTTCCTCTTCCTCTTTTGTCTGTTTTGTTTTTTCTACGAACGGAGGCACCTGGGGTCCGCGTCCGTAAATAGGACCTGTGCTCTAGCAGGATGTTCTCTAGGTTTAATTGAATAAACTGCATCAATCAGACACACCTGTGTCCCGCGATCCGTCCCCCGAGCTGCGGCGTGTGGGAAATGAGCTTTCCCGAAGGTTTCGGTGGCCTTCAAACCTTGACAAGCATTAAATACCCCTCGGGGGTCGTTACCATGGGGACACGAGACATGTATCTCCATGGATCCACTGTATTTCCAATTGAGACAAGTATAGAGATACACATCACTCTTATTGTGTGCACTTCGACAAATTGAGGTCAGTTGCATCCGATTCGTGATGCACTGAACTCTGGCCATTGTCCTTGATATCCATAAAGTCGGCATTAAAATTTAAATTCACCCGGTAACACTTTATTTTAAGGTGCTTGTAATAACAGTTAATAAGACACTTATAAGACCCTATAAGATGCATATAAGATGCATATAAGCATTAACTACTTCATATAAGGGTAAATTAAAGGTCCAGGCCCTGAAGAGATCAGGGAAACTACTCCCTCTTGGGAAGGTCAATTTTTAAGGGACTGGGAGTTTGTGTTACCATTTATGTTTGTTCGGCTGTTCTAAAAGTGCAATGTATTGATACTTGAGAAATGTATTATATAATTTTATTTATTTATTATCATTAGTTAATGCTTATATGCATCTTATATGCATCTTATAAGGTCTTATAAGTGTCTTATTAACTGTTAATTACTGCTTATTACAAGCACCTTAAAATAAAGTGTTACCTTTATTGTTTATCAAAATATCATAACTGGATCTTGTGGTGAAAACAACTGACCTCTCTCTGGTGACGTACACTGTGTCCAATAATTTAGTCCACTTCAATCCCTCCACTACAAGCTCATATTCATCCGCCTCCGACGGCCACATCTCAACATCCAATCAGAACCAACAACCAATTTCTTTTTCAATAATCTGCAACACTCGCATATACAAAAGAAAATATGTCTTACTTTAATTTTGCATGGCCAAAGACATCAGTCTGCATGTTAACTTTAAACCAACTTAATATACTGACAGCTAAAGCTAGTTTTTGCAATGTCTATTCAAAGCTTTTGTCTGCCACAACAATGTCATTTCAACTGTTGTCATTTTGGGTATTACTTGCAATCGATTCGATTAATTAATTACAATTCATTCATCTGAATTTAGAAAGTTATAGTCAAGACTTTGAGAGCAAGGTGGTCAAATATAATATCAGTTTATATAGCCTAATACAATTTAAGGATATTCCGCCCAGAATGTATAGCAACTGGTTTTATAAAATAAACACTTATTTTGCACTTAATGCACAATATAAATATAGTATTTGAAAATGCATTGTCCTTTGACAAGACTGTTAGTGAATTAGAAATCACCTAAAAACTGACCTAAAAGAGTAACCAACACTTTCGTCAATGTGACTCATGATTCGACTGTGTTTCAGGACTTTTATTTTGATATTCTTTTGTCTAGCTGTGCCTGTGTTCTCTTCCTTTGGTTTATTCCCGTTTGCCTTTGGCTGCGTCCGAAATCGCATACTTCCCTGCTGTAAAGTACTCATACAAGAGTAGGAAAAAGTACCCGGATGACCTACTACTTCCGGCAAGACGTGTGCATACGATGGACACTTTACTATCCCATGAGGCCACGGGAGAGGATTTGTGAATGGCAGTGAAACGACGCAACTGGTAGATCATGTGATAATGACAACATGGTGAATAATATACATTCATACTATATAGGTAATTACTTATTTAAAATAAGTATCTACAGAAGAGAGTATGTGATTTCGGATGCTGCCATTGTTTCCCTCATTAGTTACCATGGTGACTAATGAGCTTCACCTGTTGCTTGTTAGCCTCTTGTTACCCAGTGTATTTATACCCACTGTGTTTCAGTCCTTGTTTGTTGTTCGTTGTCTTTACACTTCAGTTGTAAAGCTGTTACATTTCCCTGTTTGGATTATTGCCACTGGCTTCTTGTTTGGATTATCTTTGTGTGTGTGTGTTCACAGAATAAAGGCTGCTTGCTCAAAGATCCTCACCGCTCTTCTTCCCTGCAGGCCATTGACAGTGGCATGGTCATTTTAAAAGTGACATTTTATTTCAATGATCCACTTTAGAGTAGACATTCTACTAACTACAAGTAACTTTGCAACTACATCTCAACGTATTCTACTAACCCTAACTCTAAGCATCTCTAACAGTCTACTAGTAGTTGTACATGTAGTCGTAAAGTTTGATTGTAGTTGTTAGTTAGAAGTATGTTGATGCAAAAACTCATGCAACCTCAGTGTTTTCATAGAATCGTACAGTGCTCAAGGGTTTAGCGGTTGACGAGGAATCTTACCAAAGTCTATAGCTCATTCAAATCTGCAAATTTGTATTACCAAATGAAGTACTTAAAGGAATTTAACTCTTAATTCTGTCATCATTTACTCTCCCTCATGTCGTTCCAAACCGACATGAGGGAGAAGACTTTTATTCAAAAGACTTTTAAACCAGAAGACTTTTATTCATCCTCGGGGCATGAAGACATTTTTAATATATTCCCTCATCATTTTTGATGTCAAGTCCATGCGACCTAAAATTTTCAAGCTTCAAAAAGTTCATAATGACGTCATAAAGTAATCCATATGAATCTGCGGTTTAATCCAAACGTTTTATATGATGACCAGATTTAATGTAAGCTTTTATTCGCATATAAAAATTTATCAACACACATATTTACAGCACACCAACCCCACTTTCATAGACAAGAGCCACTTTTCCACCGTCGGCCGAATGGTTCTCATCCCATTCTGTGCCGATCCGGTCCAGCCGGTAGAGTTACGGTTGCGCTTTCGTTTTCCACTGAGGGTCTGATAACGGAGCTGTTTGGAATATAATACAAAAGCGTCAGTCGTTGCCTTGGTAACGCAAGAGTTTACAGGCGATATGAGAGGTAAATAGTGACCGTGTTATGGAGGATGATCAGATATTTCTTTTCATTTTATTATTAATTTGTGTTTTCCGGGCGGGGAACAGTTTGTAATCGTGCCGTGCCGTACCATGGTACCAGGCTTAAGTGGAAACAAAGCTGGAACTGATCCTTACAGTTTTAAGATCCGTTCGGCTAAGGATGAGGCTAGTCCAAGACTAAAATGCACGTTTGAGCTGTTTTAACTGAAGGCAACTTCTACTGGCATATCTTAAAATGTATCAGTGCCATTGTTTTGTCTGAAGATGCACACCAGTAATGTTTTTTTTTTTTCTAAGGTATGATTATAAAAGCTACTTAAAGACCCCCTGTGGTCAATAATGTTATCCCAAAATGACATATTTAAATGTTTTTTCCTTGAAAAAAAAAATGTCTTCATGCCTTAAAGTAGCTTGAATGTAACTCGACACCCTTGCCTCATTTAGTATGCGCGGTTCTATGAATATGCAAATGAGCCCCGCCTCCACTCACTCACTCAGCTCAGAGACAGTGTTGCCAGATTGGGCGGGTTCCCGCCCAATTGGGCAGTTTTGAATTTGATTGTGCGGGTAAAAAGGGTTTGGGCGGGTGGTCAAAATTTGGGCTGGTTTGGGATCATTTCGGCGGTTTTCAAACATTTACATTTTAAAGTCTAATTGGTTAAAAAAACGAAACTAAAGTGCATGTAGTCCATAAAATCAGTCATCATGACATTACTGTACACACACGCTCATGCAGAGTCAGCTGGCGTTAGTGTTGACATCACCGACGAGCACGCACTTTTAGCCAATCAGCGATCCGCAGGCAGACGCGATTGAGCGCGAGAAGTTGTAGCTGTATATTCAAGTGATCGCTAAGGCACAGTGACATAGCCTACTATACAAAAGAGTGTAAAGTAGTGAGCAACTCTAAAAACGCACACGTGGAAGGAGATCACTATGGTGAATATAACTCTGAGAGGAGAGCACAGTTGAATGACTTGAATTGAAATCAAATATGCGACGATTCCTGATACATGTCATGTGCACACTAGCCTAACCAAACATCTGCAACTTTAACGTTACACCATCCAGACTGCACTCTACTTGTCCCTGACAGCTGCTGAAAAAGGTTTAAATCAACGATGAATCCATTTTGACTGCTAAATTCTGCGTTATGTTCTGCAATTTTGTTGGAGTGAAAGATAATTCATATAGAATGTGCGAGGACACCGACGCACTGAATCGTTCTTTGTTTTTAATAGTTCAAAGTTACTATTAAATTTAATGTGTACTTCCGAGGGTTAAAGTCATCGGTTCATTTCTTGATTGCCGTTTTGACAGTGTCCACCTGGACATTTTAGTCATATTGGCTAATTCTCCTTAATTATTGCCCTGTTTTGATCTGTTTTGGTGGAATTTTCTATTTTATTTTTTTATTTTATCATCGTTATTTTGTTTAAAGGAGATACAAATTGTGCTTATCAACCTTAAATGACATGGTAATGAAATTATATCACATTATTTTGGCAGTAAAATTTTGGGCGGTTTTTTCTTTTGGCGGGTTTTGGTGAGCTTTTGGGCTGGAAATCACCGTCCCAATCTGGCAACACTGCTCAGAGATCCACTGGTTGAGGATCACACGTTGATCTGATTGGTTACAAGGTCGTTTGTGGCGTCAGAAACACCAGCGATTTCAAACCGTGTGTTTGAGACTGTCTTTGGTTCACTGCAGTTTTAAGGAGAAAATACTCGACTTTTGAATTTGCACATGGTTTGTCTTAAAGCCCATTAAAAACACCACATAAACAACAACATTAAAAGCTTGATTTTCACCTAAATGCCTTAATTTAACTAAGGCCTAATCCTGGCTTAATCTATAAACCCTGTCTGTGAAACCAGGCCCAAATATGGTAAACACAAGTTCAAGTAATCTAATGTGCCACGCGATCGTGTTTAAGTTCCCACAAGAACCAATGAGGTTACGGTTGAGCTATTTGAGTGCTCTATATATGTGCATTCATGAGAGAATATTAATAATATCTGCATTTGTGTCCCGAAGACTAAAGGAAGCCTTATATACGGTGGCCGAGAGAGCTCAACGCGCTGCAACTGAAGAAAACACGTGCAAATACAAAAAAACACATGCAAATAAAATAAAACGCATGCAAATAGAAAAAAACGCGTGCAAATAAAAAAAAACACCCGCAAATTAAGAAAACATCTTCATCAGTTTCACAACACACGTGTGCTCCAAATACTCACAACACCACCAAATACAAACGCGCTGCAAAAGCTCACAACACAAATACAGAAAACGCGCTGCAAATAACACAGAGCACAACGGAAATGTTTCCAGAGGAACCAAATAAGTGACGAACCCGGCTGGGACGTGCGTGCTGGCAGTGGCATAGATATCCATAAATCTATGCGTGCTGGTGCTTACAGCTTAAAATTATACTTTATTTATTTATTTGTGCAAAACATACAGAGATTACATTTTTTTATGACATACAACGTGTATACAATGTACAAAATGTATTAACAATGTGTTCAATGTCATCAGAATACAAATGAGAAAAGAACAATGAGCTGGAAACTAAAATAAATAAATAAAAAAGATAAAGAAGAAAATCATGAAGGAAAGATATTTATCTATACATCAGTTACACTGTACAAATTGTTTCATGTTATTACATTTTCATAAAGAAAAGTTTCGTAAGAAATGTTAGGTAATGTAGGGTCCAAAATTTTAAAGTTGAGACACACAGATATAACGCATATTTTAAAAGCTTTTTTGTAAACTAAAAATAAAAATGTATTTGCATCCGTTATGTTGACAGCATTATATTTCTGTGGTAAGAACAGCTCTTCAGCTGATGGACGCTGTGCTGCGTTGTCATGGGAACATCCCAGGTGAAAATAATGAGGAAATTAATTTCAATTTCAATTTTATTAATGGATAGCCCCTTGAGATGCAACATCTCATTTTCAAGAGTCTCCATACATATAGACATAAAACTATATGTATGGACGCATAGATTTATGGATATCTATAGAGGGTATGCGCATGACGTCAGCGTCGGCCGGAGTGAATGCGGTCACGCCCACAAGTGGCAAAAAGACTGAGCGGCAGCATTTGTTTTCAGCGTGAACGCCGTGAAAATCACACAAAACACATCTAAAACGGGAAAGAGCTTTGCGATTGACTGTACAACTAGATTTGACCAGAAATCTGAGGTACTGTATATTTTTACAGACTGCAAAAAGCTACAGAACAGACTATATTCTGCATAATTGGATGTTTTTAAATAAACACTGACAAAAAAGTATACAAGTTTTAGGGCTGGACGATATGATGATATACAGTATAACATTAATGTAAGTGATCACTCGGATTTAGACCTATCTATATTGTATTTATATAAAACGTTTACAGGCAAATTGTCTTCATTTATTTCCCCGGCGTCGAAATCAGGCACATATAAATGTCAGGAAACACGATTCCTGGCTGCATGTCAATATCCATGGATCACTGGATCTTTGATAAGTTGTAAGGAACACTATATCGAGTCCAACTTTTAGTTTAAACTGATAATAGTTTGTTTTACTCGCGTTAACGCAGTTTCCCCTATTAACTCCAGTCACGCAGCAGCTCTTCTACTATGGCGTTATTATCCTGTCCAATGTCGAGAGCGCATTATTGTAGCGCGAAAGTACATTAATATTATGCGCGAGCGTGAATCTCTCTGCTCGCGCGCGGAATATGATGTGCCGAGCGTGAATCTCTCTGCTCGCGCGCGGAATATGATGTGCCGAGCGTGAATCTCTCTGCTCGCGCGCGGGAACTGGGCACGCGCTCTCAGATACACTTCTCTTGTAAGAATTCTCTCTCTGGGCTGAGTGGGCTCGCTGCCTCGCTCAGAGAATATGCCTGCACTTAAAACGTGTTCAGTGCAATCGCGAATCGCTCCTCTTCCCCGCAGCTAACAATTTTAGGTTATAAGAACGTTTTCATAACGTTCCCATTAAGTTATAAAAACGTTATTTCTGAATGTTCTAGGGAATTTCAAAAAGTCCAGTTTTTTAGACGTTGTATTAACGTTATTTCTTGGTTATAAGAAAGTTCAATTCTCCCGTTATGTAAACGTTGTATTAATGTTATTTCCTGGTTATAATAACGTTAGAACGTTCAATTCTCCCTTTATGTTATAAGAACGTTATTCAAACGTTCAATTCTCCCATTATATAAACCTTCTCTTAATGTTTTTCTAAGATAATGAAAAACGTTTCATTCAATAAAAAAAACATTAAGAAATGTTTTAATAATTATTAAAACCTTTCTTAATGTTTTTTATATAACAAGGTAGCCTATATAATAGGCCTAGCCTATATGAAGAACCTAAAATAAATAAAAAAAGACCCATGAATCATGTCTATAATATGTGTAATGTAGTCCACTGAAGTCGAGTTGAATTGAACCCAAGTAGGCCTATAGTTTATTCCAGTAAACCGATTTGGGTTGAAGTGACCATATGAAATTAACATGAACATAAACTTGGACTAAACATAGAATCACCAACAATGGTACAGGGAACAAAGCTAGACAAGAGACAATGGGAACACAAGGACAAGGATTATGACCAAAAACAACCAATGACATCCACAAGTTAAAGTTAATTTAATTTATATAGCTCATTTTTACAACAATTTCCAAGTTTATGTTCATGTTAATTTCATATGGTCACTTCAACCCAAATCGGTTTATTGGAATAAACTATAGGCCTACTTGGGTTCAATTCAACTCGACTTCAGTGGACTACATTACACATATTATAGACATGATTCATGGGTCTTTTTTATTTATTTTTGTCTTAATTTTAAAATCTGAAAGTTCTTGTTTTAGGTTCTATAGGCCTATTATATAGGCTACCTTGTTATGAATGAAACGTTTTTCATTATCTTAGAAAAACATTAAGAGAACGTTTATATAATGGGAGAATTGAACGTGTGAATAACTTCTTATAAGTTAACCAAGCAAGAACGTTAATACAACGTTTATATAAAGGGAGAATTGAACGTTCTAACGTTATTATCACCAGGAAATAACATTAATACAACGTTTACATAACGGGAGAATTGAACGGTCTTATAACCAAGAAATAACGTTAATACAACGTCTAAAAAACTGGACTTTTTGAAATTCCCTAGAACATTCAGAAATAACGTTTTTATAACTTAATGGGAACGTTATGAAAACGTTCTTATAACCTACAATTGTTAGCTGGGGAAGAGGAGCAATTCGCGATTGCACTGAACACGTTTTTAAGTGCAGGCATATTCTCTGAGCGAGGCAGCGAGCCCACTCAGCCCAGAGAGAGAATTCTTACAAGAGAAGTGTATCTGAGAGCACGTGCCCAGTTCCCGCGCGCGAGCAGAGAGATTCGCGCTGGGCATATCATATTCCGCGCGCGAGCAGAGAGATTCACGCTCGGCACATCATATTCCGCGCGCGAGCAGAGAGATTCACGCTCGGCACATCATATTCCGCGCGCGAGCAGAGAGATTCACGCTCGGCACATCATATTCCGCGCGCGAGCAGAGAGATTCACGCTCGGCACATCATATTCCGCGCGCGAGCAGAGAGATTCACGCTCGCGCATAATATTAATGTACTTTCGCGCTACAATAATGCGCTCTCGACATTGGACAGGATAATAACGCCATATTCTGCCACTCAGTCCCGCTGAGGGGGGCGTGTTTCGGCGGGGAAGTGACGTTAATGCATTCCCTCTATTCCAGCACGTCCCAGCCGGGTTCGTCACTTATTTGGTTCCTCTGGAAACATTTCCGTTGTGCTCTGTGTTATTTGCAGCGCGTTTTCTGTATTTGTGTTGTGAGCTTTTGCAGCGCGTTTGTATTTGGTGGTGTTGTGAGTATTTGGAGCACACGTGTGTTGTGAAACTGATGAAGATGTTTTCTTAATTTGCGGGTGTTTTTTTTTTATTTGCACGCGTTTTTTTTTGTATTTGCATGCGTTTTATTTTATTTGCATGTGTTTTTTTGTATTTGCATGTGTTTTCTTCAGTTGCAGCGCGTTGAGCTCTCTCGGCCACCGTACTTATAGGGTTGGAACGGCATGAAGGAGAGTAAATAATGACAGAATTCTCAGTTTTGAAAGAATAGATTTGCATCACAGTAAAAATATCCGATCTACATGAACACAAAAACTAACACAAGCACTTTTTTTTCTTTTTTAAAGAATTTGTTTAACAAATTCCTAAGCTTTATTTTCCAGGCGAAGGCAACCAAAAATCACTGGTTTCCAAAGGAGAGCTCATATCTTTCTATTTCATCCTGTGCCAAAAGTACAGTATGCCCCACAAACACCAGAAATACACTTGGGACTCGACATTTCCCGGCATTTACACAAAGCCTTCCTCCAGAAGAGGACATTCCCGTTTAACATGTCAGTCACCCCTCTCCATCCGGGACGCTCACCACAAGCCAAGTTTCATTCATTATTAACATACTAGAATTTCTGGTCCTTGTTCCTCTTTTAAACACCTATTACGAGCGGGAACCCCCGAGGCAGAAGGAAGCTAAAATGGTTTCTTAAGTGACTTTCTTAATAGTTGAGCGAATTTGCATACGTGGAGAACAATGCAGAACAAGGCTAAACAGAGGAGAAAGGACAACGCAGTGATGGGAAACACTGATGGTAAAAGCGCTCACAGGCCGGCACACAGTAACACACTTGACCACACCGGACTGAAGTTTACCGGGACCCAGGGGAAGACCCTTGCCCTGTGTAGCGGACATTATATTTCAGTGAGTTTCTCCCACAGCATACATGTCACAGTTTTAAGTCCGGGTGTCTTGTAGAGAGCACATTCAGGGCTTTCCAGAGACACCAAATGTGTGGAGGTTTCACCATGAAAACTCCCTCTCCTTTTTCTTTAAATATGACTGATATTAATTTAGTGAAAAATGTAGCACTCTTATTTGATCATATTTTGTAATTATCATTTAAATCTGACTAATTTCCAATTCTTTTGTCATAATTCAACATCTCAGGAAGATGTCATGCTGTTTCTAATCAAAACATGACTTTCTGTTAGAGAACATCATCCATGTCCACCGTAGACACCAGGACGCACAGCATGTCTACAGGCATTGATAAAGCGATGTTATATATCAATATTCCTAAATCTTAGATTACATTAGGAAGATATTGCCAATTATTCCTCCCATTATTACACCTCTTTTTTCATGTTTCTCCAAGAATACATTGATATGCAAATTAGATACAGTGAATAGATACATTGCATTGAATGGCGCTATTGCATAAAGAAAAATGGTATGTAAATTCATTTCGTTATATCTTTCATAACATATAGTTGATCATCTTTATACAAAGTTTTGTTAAAAAAATCCTGAAACCTATGTATTGGCGAATGACAAACATCCCATTGTTTTGCCTATCGGCCTACATGTCATTTTATGTATTTTGCTTTAACAACTGAGTGCTGGTGTACTGAGACATGGCATAACATATATGCATAACATATTTAATCTTTTCCAAAAACTTTTTATATATTCACAAAACAGCTTTGCAATGCCTCTAATTTGGTTCAGTACAACTAACAATTATAGTTTTACACTCATTTTTTATTGATTTTTTTTTTTTTACCTAATACACATCTCTACATGAATAGATTACGTCATATATGGCTTTTAAAAAGCTTTAAATTAATAACTTTTTTTTACAACAAAAATTAACCATCACTGAACGTAAGCTGGACTATGACGCTATTAGACGTTGTTGCATTATTTCCCTGTTATCTCTGTAGAGCTGCTTTGAAACAATCTGTGTTGTAAAAAGCGCTATATAAATAAAGGTGACTTGACATGACTAAAAATATACAGTTTTATATTTCATGTCATCTGTAATTATTCATATTAAATAATCTTTTAAGCATGGTGTAATAACGTCTGTTAATGTAGCCTGTTGTTAAATGTTTGATACTGCATTATTTAAGATCGTTTCAATAAAGCTAATTAAAAGTTATTCGCGAATCGACTATTAAGATTTATGATTCAGTTTTTCCTCCAGTGGGAGTTAACAAAACGACGTCAGCATGTCCTGATTGAATATTCATGTCTGAATCATGCGGTCACAGGACTGTCCTCTCTCGCTGTCGGGAAGGAGCGTCTAGTGGGCGGGGCTTTACCCAAAACCGTGCGCGTCCGAGCCAACGCACCCGGAAAGCACGGATCACCCATAGGCTATACTATATAGCACAATTCATAATTTCACCGGAATACAGTCTATAAACAAAGTTGAACGGTCCAAAAAGATAAACGCGAAATTCACCCAGTGTGTTAAATGTTCTCTAAATGGACATCTTCATAGGCTACATGATGCTTGGCAGAACGCGCTTTCCAAACACACACACCGATCGCGGATTTATTACATTAAACACGAACACAATTAGGCTATTTATCGTATGATCATCATCAATGGAGAATTCAAAAACACAGACCAGCCTAAATAATAATCACACAGCAGATTTCACATCATAAGGTCGGTGTTATTCTTATAAAACAAAAACAGATGTTGCCTTACCTATACCAGGAGCTGAATAGATGAAGTACAGTGCAGAAGTGGACAGCGAGAAGAGAAATATAAGCCCGAGAAATGACCTTCTCCGAAGTCGTATATGTGTCGGCATTATATAGACAGATCTTCTTCTATATGTGGCCTATAGGCAGATATGATCCGTTAATAGACCCAGATGGAGAGTCCTAGCGCAAACACGCTGATTCAGGTGCGATCCCGAAAGGTATCCAATCTAGAAGGATCACTCGTGTTAGCAGAGTCTCATCATCTCCATGTGTAGAAATCAGTAGGGACAGCGCGCGCGGGAGCACACAAACACACACACTCGCTCACACCCGCGCGCTGCTAATGAATGGGAGCGCATGGGACTCGCGTTACGCACAGATATCAGGGCTGTGAAAGGGACCGTCAGCAAAGGAGGGAGTGTGTGAGCATGACTTTACGCGATTACGTAACGCTGCACTCATGGTCCGGTTTCCATCAAAGGCTGTAAAACACACAGGGAGTAGCCTACTACATGCGTATTGATCGCCAAGGGCTTATTCTTTTTTTTTTTAGCTTATACAGTATGAGCTAAAAACAATCACATTAGCAATGAATCCATATGTCTTAATGAACATCGACACCACGAATAGAATAAAACAAGCTTAAAAACAACACCAAATAAAATGGAATGGAATAAAACAGAACAATATGTTAATATAACAGTGACTGTATTGCACATTTTATATAGTTAGGCGGCTACTCCTACACACACACACACAAACGGAAAATGACAATCATTGTAGGTCGATCATAAATGTAAACACTATGGCATGAAACCTTTCATACAAGACTGATGCATCACAGAAATGCGCATTGTTGACACGCCCACCTTAAATGAACTATAACTCCCAGCAACCATCGCTGCATCAGCTCCGTTTTTTAAACTAGCCTACATTTTTTTTTTCTATACAACGATACGTCATTTATTTTGTGGATATAATGTATGTGGATATCAATACAGGATATATACGTTTTATGTCATTGTTTATGCTTAAAAAAAATACCCAGCGGTTAAAACTACAAATTAAAACTACATTTCCCGGAGCTTCCGGGTAAATAATAATGACGATATATTTACTCTGCGAAACATGGATTGTGGCGACATGAGTTTAATTTTGCGGTTTTTTCCTTACGTCTAATGATCATTTGTGTTTATAAGCACGATGCGTGTCAGTAACCGAGCTGCTGTAATCGGTGTGTTATTAATAATATTGACGGCTGATCTCGCGCGGCTTGTTGCGGCAGATGATCAGACACACGGTGAAGAACCTGTCGATAATAATACAGCTGACAGTGATCCACAGGATCAGAAAACTGCTGATGGACACGCAGAACAGCTGACCAGGTATTACTGTATCACATATCTTCACATATTATCAGTTTGCTCACAGTTTAACAGCAGGAAGTGTAAGTGCGTGATTGATTGACAGCTGTGATGTGGCGTACAGTGACGAATAATATTTAGTAACATATGTTAATCATCACTAAGTTCGAATATGTGCACACACACAAACACACACACACACACACACACACACACACACACACACACACACACACACACACACACACACACACACACACACACACACACACACACATATATCAAAGTAGCTTGGTATTAACACCTGATACCTTCCCCGTACAAGTATAGATCTACAGTTATTGGCTGTAAATGTCATGTTGTACAGATAAGTATTTTTTCTGTCTTTCTGTGTAGTTAGTTAGTTTTGTAGGAGCGTTTAGAAAATCCATCTGTCCACTTTCATTGACAATATAGATGTGAATGTCATACAACTTATATGAATAATATATTTTCATGAGGTAAATACGTTTCATCATTGAGATAAATCTTAGGAGATAGTAGGCATTTAATTAAAAAAGTGATTATAAAGTCAAATATGTAATAATATATTATGTACATATATTAATCTGACAGGTTAATGTGACCCTGGACCACAAAACCAGTCACATGGGTCAATTTTTTCACATTGAGATGTATACATCATCTGAAAGTTGAATAAATAAGCTTTCCATTGATGTGTGGTTTGTTAGGATATGGAAACTATTTCAACATCTGGAATCTGAGGGTGCAAAATAATCAAAATTGAGAAAAATCCCCTTTAAAGTTGTCCATTTATGTTTCGAGATTGTGCTTCATTCACTCACAAAAATAAAAGTTTGAAATATTTACGTTAGGAAATTTACTAAATATCTCCATGGAACATGATCTTTACTTAATATCCTAATGATTTTTGGCATAAAAGAAAAATCTATAATTTTGACCGAGACAATGTATTGTTGGCTATTGCCACAAATATACCCGTGCGACATGTGACTGGTTTTGTGATCCAGGGCCACAAATGACACAGAAAGCTCCAGCAATGACACTGTTCAGAGCACCACAGCTGTGCCCAAGCCCGCGACCCCTGAGCCGCCGAAAAACGAGCCTATCCTGCCGGAGCAGACGGGGGTCAAGGCCCAGGAAGAGGAGCAGTCCAGCGGGATGACCATTTTCTTCAGCCTGCTGGTCATTGGTGGGTAGCAGCAGTTGTTTTGAAGGCAGACATGATCTCAATGTGAGAATGATGCATATTTCTTTTCTTTTAATAACTAAACTGCTTCAGAACTGTATCCGAAGCTCTCCAGTTCTCCATCAGTGACGAGCAATAAGGAAATGCAGCTACAGCATTTCCTTATTGTTCGTCACTGATGGACAGTTAAAAGGTTAAAGTCCTCCTGTAGTCGATCATTTCATCCCTTAAAACTCATCTTTGATCACCAAAATAACATATTTAAAGTTTTTTCATTGAAAAGAAATATTGTCTTCATGTCTTAAAGTAGCTTGAATGTAACTCGACACCCTTGCCTCATTTAGTATACGCGGTTCTCTGAATATGCAGATGAGCCCCGCCTCCACTCACTCACTCAGCTCAGAGATCCACTGGTTGACGATCACACGTTGATCTGATTGGTTACAAGGTCGTTTGTGGCGTCAGAAACACCAGCGATTTCAAACCGTGTTTTTGAGACTGTCTTTGGTTCACTGCAGTTTTAAGGAGAAAACACTCAGCAATGCTGTCGACTTATGGTTTGTCTTAAAGCACATTAAAAACACCACATAAACAACATTAAAGCTGTATGTTCAGCACAGGGCACTTTAAGACAGTTCCTGTAATGGGAGATGGTCAACTCTCTGAGGTTTTCCTGAGTGGTTCCCAGTCCTGAAGAGAACATGTGCCGCTCTCGGCTCGCCGGATCATGAGTGCAGAGATCTGCAGCGCTGGACACATTTACCGGCAAATTGTAGTCGTTACTGATTACAAATTACATTATAAAAATAGTAACGTTATCTAGATTTACATATTTTAGGTGATGTACTCTGACTACTTTTTGAGTACTTTTAGATTACTCTTTTGACCTATCTCAGTTATCACATATATATAAATATTTTCCATTCTTTGTTATAAACAACATGAAACGCATATTATGCCAGGGTTTCCCAAACTGGGATTAATAAAAAAAACTGCAGGAGGATTGTGAGTTGATGAAAAGCTAATGATTGATTAAATCGTAAAAATGTACAATTGAAATGAAGAAATTATTTGAAAATAAAAACAATCAAAATATTATAAAATGATAAAATTAGAAATAATTGACTGCCATTGTATGAATATGTAATCATGTAATCCATAAAAAGTAACTAATCAGATTATTAGCATTTAAAAACATAATATATTATGTAATTACAAGTACTATTTATAGTATTTTTTTGGGTAGTGTGGCTGATGGGAATGTCAAAATGGTTCAAAATGAACTTTTTTTTCTACATCTTCACATCAATTTGACCAGCAATAAATATATCTTAACACCCACGAGACTGTATATTTGATCAAATTCATGTTCTAAGATAAATACTGTTCTTTTGAACTTTCTTTTCATTAAAAAAAAATCCTGAAGAAAACAAAATATAGAAATGTTTCTTGAGCATCAAATCATCATATTAGAGTGATATCTGAAGGATCATGTGACACCGAAGAAGAGTAATGATGCTGGAAATAAATTCAGCTTTAAATGATATATTTTAAAATGTATATTTACATAGAAAATAGCTATTTTAAATTGGAATAATATTTCACAATTTTACTGTTTTACTTTAGTTTTAATATAAATATAAATTGAAATATATATATATATTTTTATATATATCTTACTGGCCCCTGCCGAAGATAAATGTAGCTTTTTTTTCCTTCGTGTGACTTGAATCGCCACATTTGATGGCAAGTGTTAATGGACTCTGAATGCTGATTTATGCATAGCACCATATTTTATGGAGAATTTATAGAGAACTCTTTTTCTATGCATCTTTTGTCATTAATGTTCAGCTGTTCCTCCGCTTCCTCTAAGCATGAAGGTGTTGAGTCATCATTTCCTCCTCGGATGCTAAGGGTTACGCCCGCTTCTGTGCACCTGACACCGCCGGACCGATGATGTCACAGCGAGACTCCTCATGTGTGTTGTGTGTCATTTAAAAGCTCCGAGGTTTCAGGTTACGTGTTGATGTTTTGGGATAGGCCCTCTGCAGTGATGCGTCTCCCTGTGATGTCATGCGTTAATGTGTGTGTTCGGTGTAGTCTTACATACTGACCAGCTCTGCGTATGACGAGGACTCATGCCTTGAATTCGTCCATAACGTCTTCATAATGTGATCCTGGAGGCTTAATCTAGGTTAAAGTGTAGCTCTAAACCTGCGCGACACATCACTATGGGTAACAGTGACAGCTCTCTCACGGCTCATCTTCCCCTGTCTCTTTACACCTAGTCTGACTGACAGGTAAAGCAGCCAATCACAGTTCGGCTTGCTCCGCGTCGTGTTTAGCGGCGTGGAAATGTAGCGTCGACGTCCCCACACCAACAGTGTAAAACTCTTGGACGTATTTTAAAGAGTCTATGCCATGAACTTCACGTACTTTTGGACATCCAGCGTTTAGTTGATCCTGATAAGCGCTCATTGTCACAGTTGTGTTTTTCCATGAGGGGGTTTGGCTTCACGGCGTCTCCGTTTCCAGGCGAACCGTTATAATCCTGCAGAATTCAACCAATCACACGACGACTTTGAAAATCTGAAGTGTTTCCAGTTTTGTGTGCCATATCAAAGACGATAGAATAACAAATATCATATGATATTGCATATTAAATAGCGATGTACTTGTTGAGTGTATAATTTATTGCATATTTAAACAAAAAACAACAACATCCAATTACAAAAGAGAGACAAAAAAAAAAAACATGACCAAGGAACAAGCACATATACAAATTTTTTTATAATTATTGATAACATAAAATATATATTTTAACTCTTTCTTTACCCTTTATTAAACACACATAGACTACCGTTAAAAGGTTTGGTCTGTAAAATGTTCACACCAAGGCTGAATTTATTTGATCTAAAATACAGTCAAAACAGTAATATTGTGAAATATTATTACAAATGAAAATATCTGTTTTCTATGTGAATATACAGTAAAGTGTAATTTATTCCTGTGGTCAAAGCTGAGTTTCCAGCATCATTACTCCAGTCTCCAGAGTCACATGATCCTTCAGAAATCACTCTAACATGATGATCTGATGCTCAAGAAACATGTCTGATCATCATCAGTGTTGAACAGTTGCGCTGATGAATATATGTGTGTGGACACACAACGCATTCTTTGATGAACTGCATCTTCTACCAATACAAGTCTTACTGGAACTTTGTATTGATCGCAAAATGTTTGTGTATTTTTCCTGTTTATCCTATATATTTACCTACATTTACTTAGAATTTTAAGATAATTATTTTAGTGCCTTAAATACTTGTTATTGCAAAACAAGGGTAAATGAATTAGATGTGTCAAACATGTATTTTATCTTCTCGGCGTGAAGAGTGTGGATACGGAGACGTCGCTGTGTTATTGCAGTGACTATAACTGTAGTGACTAGTGTGTGTGTGTGTGTGTGTGATCTCTCGATGTTCCCCCTCAGGTATCTGTATTATACTGGTGCACCTGCTGATCAAGTTCAAGCTGCACTTCTTGCCGGAGAGTGTGGCTGTGGTCTCGCTGGGTACGTGTGTTCATGATCTCACTCGTTCACCTCACAGTTGCTCTCGCTCTTTTCTCCTCGATGTCGGCCGAAGCAATCGAGTCAGTCATAATGACAGAAACACAAAACAGAATATGTTCTTGTTGCATGTGACTAACTAATGTGTCAGATCACACTGTTTTAGGAACAATCAAAGAACTGATCAATAATGAATGTCATTAGGTCAGTAGTAGGTGTGTGTGTGTGTGCGGTGTGACACAGTTGTCTGAATGAACACAAATGTGGTTCCTGTTAGATTACATGGGGATTGATCAGTTCCTCTTAGCGTACAGAAGTATTAAAGACAGTGGCTCAGTGAACATTTCAAGCGATAGTTCACCCATAAATCCTGTCCTCACCCTCATGTTGTTCCAGAGGAAGGTGTGTTAGTGGTAGCCTAACAGTTTTGACTGCCATAGACCTGTACGGGATAGACTTGTCAACTCAAGTCTTTGTTTACTGAGAGCTTGTGGAACGATCATGTTTCGATAGCTGAACATTTGGCATCTTGTTAAACCACAGTATAGTCCATTGAACACACTGGACTTCTGTCAGGCACAGCTTTGGTTTCAATTCTGGCAAAAATGTAATATGGCACTAGCCTGACTAAGATCTGTTGTATGGAAAGAAGAAACCCTGAAGGTGTGTCCCAATCCACGTACTTATGCCGTTTTGTAGTGTTAATAGTGCAAATAATAGTGTGTTCACTGAAGACAAAATAACCTCATAGAGTGCATACACTACACGGTTGAGTACATACAGGTCCTTCTAAAAAAATTAGCATATTGTGATAAAGTTCATTATTTTCCATAATGTAATGATAAAAATTAAACTTTCATATATTTTAGATTCATTGCACACCAACTGAAATATTTCAGGTCTTTTATTGTTTTAATACTGATGATTTTGGCATACAGCTCATGAAAACCCAAAATTCCTGTCTCAAAAAATTAGCATATCATGAAAAGTGTCTCTAAACGAGCTATTAACCTAATCATCTGAATCAACTAATTAACTCTAAACACCTGCAAAAGATTCCTGAGGCTTTTAAAAACTCCCAGCCTGTTTCATTACTCAAAACCGCAATCATGGGTAAGACTGCCGACCTGACTGCTGTCCAGAAGGCCATCATTGACACCCTTAAGCAAGAGGGTAAGACAGAAAGAAATTTCTGAACAAATAGGCTGTTCCCAGAGTGCTGGATCAAGGCTCCTCAGTGGGAAGTCTGTGGGAAGGAAAAAGTGTGGCAAAAAACGCTGCACAACGAGAAGAGGTGACCGGACCCTGAGGAAGATTGTGGAGAAGGACCGATTCCAGACCTTGGGGGACCTGCGGAAGCAGTGGACTGAGTCTGGAGTAGAAACATCCAGAGCCACCGTGCACAGGCGTGTGCAGGAAATGGGCTACAGGTGCCGCATTCCCCAGGTCAAGCCACTTTTGAACCAGAAACAGCGGCAGAAGCACCTGACCTGGGCTACAGAGAAGCAGCACTGGACTGTTGCTCAGTTTTGCATGTCATTCAGAAATCAAGGTGCCAGAGTCTGGAGGAAGACTGGGGAGAAGGAAATGCCCAAATGCCTGAAGTCCAGTGTCAAGTACCCACAGTCAGTGATGGTCTGGGGTGCCATGTCAGATGCTGGTGTTGGTGCACTGTGTTTTATCAAGGGCAGGGTCAATGCAGCTAGCTATCAGGAGATTTTGGAGCACTTCATGCTTCCATCTGCTGAAAGCTTTATGGAGATGAAGATTTCATTTTTCAGCACGACCTGGAACCTGCTCACAGTGCCAAAACCACTGGTAAATGGTTTACTGACCATGGTATTACTGTGCTCAATTGGCCTGCCAGCTTTCCTGACCTGAACCCCATAGAGAATCTGTGGGATATTGTGAAGAGAAAGTTGAGAGACGCAAGACCCAACACTCTGGATGAGCTTAAGGCCGCTATCGAAGCATCCTGGGCCTCCATAACACCTCAGCAGTGCCACAGGCTGATGCCTCCATGCCACGCCGCATTGAAGCAGTCATTTCTGCAAACGGATTCCCGACCAAGTATTGACTATTGAGTGCATAACTGAACATAATTATTTGAAGGTTGACTTTTTTTTTGTATTAAAAACACTTCTTTTATTGGTCGGATGAAATATGCTAATTTTTTGAGACAGGAATTTTGGGTTTTCATGAGCTGTATGCCAAAATCATCAGTATTAAAACAATAAAAGACCTGAAATATTTCAGTTGGTGTGCAATGAATCTAAAATATATGAAAGTTTAATTTTTATCATTACATTATGGAAAATAATGAACTTTATCACAATATGCTAATTTTTTGAGAAGGACCTGTAGTGCATAAGTGCATAGTGTGTCATTTGGGATGCAACTTGAGACATTTCTCAAAATGTCTTCTTTTATGTTCCACAGAAGAAAGATTCGTTTAGGAATGACATAATGGTAAAACATAAATAAGTAATAATTGCATTTTCATTTTTGGGTGACCTACCAAATATTGTTCCTCTTAGTTGGTCCAACCTATTTCTTTGTTAATAATTCATATGGCAGGTAATTACTTCTTCAAAAAGGGTAGTTTGACAGGAGTTGAACTGATACTAATATATCTGGCGTTTGTTTTCCAGGGATTCTGATGGGAGCGTTTATCAAGATCATTGAGTCTCTGCAGTTGGCCAACTGGAAGGTATGATGCTTTGGTTTTATTTTGCAACTGGTACTAACATCAGTGTTTAGTAATCCAGTAACACGTTGTCAGCCGGGTCTTGTGACCAATTGGGAATTTCATTAAGCGGCGACTGTCTCATTACTCGACTACATACTGTTCTTTTCTTACTGAGATTTGGTTGAAATGTGTCAACATTTACACTACTTTTCAAAACTTGGTCAGTAAGATTTTCATTTTTTACTTTTTGAAATAAATTGATACTTTAGGATGCAATAAATGGATTAAAATTAACAGTAAATGCGTTTACATTGTTACAGATAATTCTTTTTCAAATAATGTTATGTAAAATTTTCGATTCATCACAATATCCTTAAAAAAAATCAAAGGGGATCACGGTTTCCGCCAAAACATTACAGGAATAGCTCAGCCAAAACTGAAAATGTCCTGATTTCTTACTCACCCTTTTTCTGATTATTCACACACTCCTTGTAAACAATTCTTCGCAAAGCTAGCCTAAGCGGGTATATGTATACACGGCAAAATCCCCAGTGTTAAATCAACAATGCTCAGAGTACATTTGGTCCCACTCTACAGAGTGTTAAAGTTACACTGAAGCAGTGCTAAAGTTAATGCGATCATTAAGTGACTAATTGGGTGATGATTGAGCATTAGTGATGAACACCTGCTGTTAACAAGCCGAATCACTGAAGGAAAGAGAAACTCAAGAACTACAACTGACTTCCAGTCACAGCCTTAGATTAAATCAGACGAAGATTAAAAGAAGACATTAAATCGGTGAAGATCTCAGCAGAGGAGGATTAAACAACTCCACAAACAGCATTACCAGCTTCACTTATTACTAACCAGACTGACTTTATTTCTGTCAGACGTCTATGAACGGAGGTTTAGATGTTGATGTTTTAAAATGTTTGGTCACCATTATTGTGATCAGTTTCCTTTAGTTGAGCAGTTTGACTCTTGGCATTTTAAGTGCAATTTTGGTATATACAGGTCCTTCTAAAAAAATTAGCATATTGTGATAAAGTTCATTATTTTCCATAATGTAATGATAAAAATTAAACTTTCATATATTTTAGATTCATTGCACACCAACTGAAATATTACAGGTCTTTTCTTGGTTTAATACTAATGATTTTGGCATACAGCTCATGAAAACCCCAAATTCCTGTCTCAAAAATTTAGCATATTTCATCCGACCAATAAAAGAAGTGTTTTTAATACAAAAAAAAAAAAGTCAACCTTCAAATAATTATGTTCAGTTATGCACTCAATAGTTAATACTTGGTCGGGAATCCGTTTGCAGAAATGACTGCTTCAATGCGGCGTGGCATGGAGGCAATCAGCCTGTGGCACTGCTGAGGTGTTATGGAGGCCCAGGATGCTTCGATAGCGGCCTTAAGCTCATCCAGAGTGTTGGGTCTTGCGTCTCTCAACTTTCTCTTCACAATATCCCACAGATTCTCTATGGGGTTCAGGTCAGGAGAGTTGGCAGGCCAATTGAGCACAGTAATACCATGGTCAGTAAACCATTTACCAGTGGTTTTGGCACTGTGAGCAGGTTCCAGGTCGTGCTGAAAAATGAAATCTTCATCTCCATAAAGCTTTTCAGCAGATGGAAGCATGAAGTGCTCCAAAATCTCCTGATAGCTAGCTGCATTGACCCTGCCCTTGATAAAACACAGTGCACCAACACCAGCATCTGACATGGCACCCCAGACCATCACTGACTGTGGGTACTTGACACTGGACTTCTGGTATTTTGGCATTTCCTTCTCCCCAGTCTTCCTCCAGACTCTGGCACCTTGATTTCCGAATGACATGCAAAACTGAGCAACAGTCCAGTGCTGCTTCTCTGTAGCCCAGGTCAGGCGCTTCTGCTGCTGTTTCTGGTTCAAAAGTGGCTTGACCTGGGGAATGCGGCACCTGTAGCCCATTTCCTGCTCACGCCTGTGCACGGTGGCTCTGGATGTGTCTACTCCAGACTCAGTCCACTGCTTCCGCAGGTCCCCCAAGGTCTGGAATCGGTCCTTCTCCACAATCTTCCTCAGGGTCCGGTCACCTCTTCTCGTTGTGCAGCGTTTTTTGCCACACTTTTTCCTTCCCACAGACTTCCCACTGAGGAGCCTTGATACAGCACTCTGGGAACAGCCTATTTGTTCAGAAATTTCTTTCTTTCTTACCCTCTTGCTTGAGGGTGTCAATGATGGCCTTCTGGACAGCAGTCAGGTCGGCAGTCTTACCCATGATTGCGGTTTTGAGTAATGAAACAGGCTGGGAGTTTTTAAAAGCCTCAGGAATCTTTTGCAGGTGTTTAGAGTTAATTAGTTGATTCAGATGATTAGGTTAATAGCTCGTTTAGAGACACTTTTCATGATATGCTAATTTTTTGAGACAGGAATTTTGGGTTTTCATGAGCTGTATGCCAAAATCATCAGAATTAAAACAATAAAAGACCTGAAATATTTCAGTTGGTGTGCAATGAATCTAAAATATATGAAAGTTTAATTTGTATCATTACATTATGGAAAATAATGAACTTTATCACAATATGCTAATTTTTTGAGAAGGACCTGTAAATATATATATATATATAATTTTTATTTTATTTTATTTGTATTTTTTCTGAAAACGACTGACTGTTTTCCTAGACCCTTGTGTGTCGTCTGGGGTCGCGTGGCTCTTTGAAGCTAACTAAACATGGATCTTTGACCATCAAAAATGGTCTACGTTGGGCAGCATTCACTTGCTTTAGATGTTTTTCTCCAACACTTACATTTCTCTTCGGCTGAGGTACATAGTACCTAAGTACATATTGGATGGCCTGGGGTGGAGTAAAGAATCCGGTCACATCCAGTTTTGGCTGTACTACTCCTTTAATCAGCACAACTGTTTTCAACATTGATGATAATCAGAAATGTTTCTTGATCAGCAAATGAGTATATTATAGTGATTTCTGAAGGATTTCTGGAGTAATGCAAATGTCAGTTGAAGCCTTCATTGTAGAGGTTTTGAGAGCAGAGGAAACCATTCCATGCACCATATATCCTTCCTCTTTTCCTTCCTCTTCTCATATTTTGACTCTTTCTGTGTCCTGTTTCATTCTCTCGGGCTTCACAAAGTCTCTCTCTCTAGCATTTGCTTCTCATGCCTGCCTCTTTTCTCTTCCTCTCTCCACCTTTTCATCTCTGTCTCTGGCCTTAATTAACATTTTTGTCTGGGATGTGAGGTGATGCCAGGCTCTGTGAGTACAGAGCTTCCTTTTGTTTCAGGAAGTCTAAAGGTCAAGAGGGCCCCTCAGCTCTCGCTGTGTTTTGGTAACCAGAGACCCTCTGGATGAACGGCTCGACTGGAGCGTGTCTCCACTGCACTCGTTCTAAACTGCGCTTCAACTCTTTTCTGCTTTTTGTAGACCACGGATTCTTGAGATGTGGCATAAAACATGTTTCTAGAAGGCACATAATGTACAAAACATATTTTCAAAGTTGATTATTCATGTAACCATCTTGTCGATTTTGAAAATATGTAGTTTTGGAAGACCAATCTTCAGGACCTTTGAATATTTAGGCATTTTTGTTGGTTCATCTGACCACAGTAAGGCACTTTTCTCACTTTAGTCAGTCCCAATACCAACATTTCACGGTTCTCACTACCATTGCAAAAACACAGGAACAGTCAGGAGCTAGGAGAATACAAGTCAAGTCACCTTCATTTATATAGCGCTTTTTACAATATAGACTGTTTCAAAGCTGCTTTACAGTGATAATAGGAAATTACAGTAACAGAGATTGTTTAGGCTTTACAGCAGCTCTAGAATAAAGTTATTGTCCAGCTAAAGTTAGTTTTGATTGATTCACTTCCATTGCAAAGATCATTAGTTATTAACTTATATTTAAGCTCCAATCTCCCCTCGAAAATCCCCCCAAAAGTCCGTTGGTGCCTCAGTGACTACTTGGTTTAGAGAAGCTCAATCACACAACTGTCAATCATTACGTCACATTCCCATTTTTATGGCATCAAATAACTAACTAAGACCAAACTTATTTCAATAAACTAACACTTAAACGTACATCAGCGTGATAAAAACTACTCCAAAATGACAGAAATGGGGGCGATCGAGACGCTTTGGCTTCACTTTTCAGGACGCTTCGTCACAACACTGCAGCAAAGTCAGTTGCAACTTCTGGTTTACGCGGACTTTAATAGAAACACTCATCACGGAGCACTCACGCAAACACACCTATCAGAGGGTTTTGGATTGACCCTGTACTCGGTAGCCTACTAATGGTACTAAAGAAAGTCTGGTATCTACATCTAAAAAACAAAAGTCTATATATATATTTCGACTTGATACCTGTCACGGTTAGTGGCTGTACTAAGCACACGACAAAAGAGTCCAATGGAATAATATGTACATGTTTTTACATTGTACTTCTATTTTAAATATACCAGCATGTAATTACAGCTGTAATTAATTTATGTAATTACATTTGTAATTACACAGTTAACCAATCCCTTACACCTCCTCACCTGTTCCTAACCTCACCCGTATCACACCTCAATAGCAGCAATGTGTTTTACAGTACAACATGAACACAATTACAGTACAACATGAGTACATTGCACTTATTTTTTGATGTAAGTACATAGTACTTAAAGCCACTTAATTTAAAGTGGGGCCGACTGAAAGTGAAGGCTTAAATACATGGGGCAAACAAAGGAACTGATGGGTTGATTAACAAGTTTAAAGAATCAAACACATGGGAAAAAAACTGTTATTGAACAATAACTCAGACAAAACACGACATATCTCTGACAATACCAAAGCACCAGTACATTTGACAACACTAATATATTGAGTTGAGACAGCTGGTTTTAGGGGTTGTGAGTGATAAGGTAATGACATTGATATAGAGAAAATCAAATGAAATGGTACACTTGTGTTAAGAACATATGCTAATGATCATCTCTGACCCATTTCAAAGTAGAAATGTTGCTATTTTACAAACTAAAGACAGGTTGTGTGACATGTTTTGTCTCATTTTGCAAGAACCAGTGAGCCGACTATTAGTTTAAAGATGAGATGAGCTAAAAAAAATGAACTGAGTTTGTAATAAACTGGATCGGTTGATTGATTGAGGCTAGCCTCAAAATAGCATGCTGGTTGTTGGCAGCAGCTTGTCCTCCTGAAGCTACGGCATGCTGTTGTCCTGTCACTGCTACAGATGGACTCGACCACCTTTAGCCGTCTGCCCATATGCTCGAGTCCAGAAATAAGGCTTTGCACCCGATGCACATGTAAACCATGTGTCTTGACACAACGTTCCTGAGCCCCATTTCTAATAAAAATGTGCTGAAATATGAGGATTTTCTGCCTCGTGATGTACATGTTTCGTGCCTGAACTGAGCCTTCAGCAAGGCCTAGTTGGCTGCATTGTTGTCTGCTGTCTACACAGGCACGACCTCCTAAGGCAACACCCTAACCGAAGGGAAGCTGTTAAAGGAGAACTCCGGCGCAAAATGAACCTTTGGTCTAATTACACATTGTTACCTAGTCAACCGTTATCTGAGATTTGTTTTCATGATTATCGAATGTAAATAGTTTTATCTCTACAAACAGTTTAGCCTATAAAGCTAATATAACGCTAGTATATTGGGCATAGTGTAATGACAAATAAAAATCGCTTGTTAATACCACTAACAAGGCTCAAAATAGCCCCACACTATCACGGTAGCATAATGAGGGTCCCTACCTTCAAACCGAAGCATTGAGAACTTTGTAAGTGTCCAGACAGTTTAATAAGAAGATATTTTAAACATACAGTCAACTTCGCGTATACAGGCAGAAGCCATCTTTGAAATACAGTCTCTGCCAGTCGATCTACGAACGCCGATCCAAGCCTGCTGTTCGCGCTCACCTTATCACAACTTATAGCTCGTTCACATTCTCACCAGCGCACTTGGATCGGCGTTCGTAGATCGACTGGTAAAGGCTGTATTTCAAAGATGGCTTCTGCCTGTATACGCGAAGTTGACTGTATGTTTAAAATATCTTCTTATTAAACTGTCTGGACACTTACAAAGTTCTCAATGCTTCGGTTTGAAGGTAGGGACCCTCATTATGCTACCGTGATAGTGTGGGGCTATTTTGAGCCTTGTTAGTGGTATTAACAAGCGATTTTTATTTGTCATTACACTATGCCCAATATACTAGCGTTATATTAGCTTTATAGGCTAAACTGTTTGTAGAGATAAAACTATTTACATTCGATAATCATGAAAACAAATCTCAGATAACGGTTGACTAGGTAACAATGTGTAATTAGACCAAAGGTTCATTTTGCGCCGGAGTTCTCCTTTAAGTGGTGATTTGAAGAGCTTTTACAAGCCAAATGCTAACATGAGCGATTCCACAAAAGACTTGTTCACACCAAGAGTGAATATTTACTGCAAATATGTATCATAAATATTTGTCTCAAGTTAGACTGAATCGAAACTGGTTCCAGTGATGGAACACACATTTCTTAACCCCTCTTTACGTCTTAAGTCACGTTTTTGTCAAGTCAAGTCATCTTCATTTATATAGCGCTTTTAACAATGTAGATTGTTCTAAAGCAGCTTTACAGTGATAATAGGAAATTAAAGTAACAGATTGTGTTGGCTTTACAGCAGCTCTAGAATAAAGTTATTGTCCAGCTAAAGTTAGTTTTGATTGATTCACTTCCGTCGCAGCGATCATTAGTTATTAACTTAGGGTTATTAACTTTAACTTTATAGTTAAGTTATTAACTTTAACACGACACCGCTCTAACAGAAAACTCTTAAAGGGATAGTTAGGCCAAAAATGATATTTAACCCATGCATTACTCACCCTCAAGCCGTTCGAGATGCATATGTCAATCTTGTTTCAGACGAACACATTTTCAGTTATTTTAGAAAATGTCTTAGACCCTTCAGTGGATATAATGTGAAGCAATGGGGTCCACCTCCTTCAAGTCCCAAAATGTGCATATATCCTTCACAGAAGTAATCCATCCGGCTCCAGGGGGATAAACGAAGGCCTTCTGAAGGTAATCCGTGCGGTTTTGTCGTAAAAATATACATATTTAAAACTTTATAAATGAAAATATCTGACTTCCGGCAACGATCGACGCACGTTCACGGGTGATGTTTTGCTCTGTTCTCTGGCTGCGCGGGCGCGTTCGTTCTACGTCACGACGCTACGTCCTACCTCGTACGCCGACTTCCATCACCCGTGGACGCGCGTCGCTCGTTGCCGGAAGTCAGATATTTTCATTTATAAAGTTTTAAATATGTATATTTTTACGACAAAACCACACGGATTACCTTCAGAAGGCCTTCGTTTATCCCCCTGGAGCCGGATGGATTACTTCTGTGAAGGATATATGCACATTTTGGGACTTGAAGGAGGTGGACCCCATTGCTTCACATTATATCCACTGAAGGGTCTAAGACATTTTCTAAAATAACTGAAAATGTGTTCGTCTGAAACAAGATTGACATATGCATCTCGAACGGCTTGAGGGTGAGTAATGCATGGGTTAAATATCATTTTTGGCCGAACTATCCCTTTAAGTTCTCTCTACGCAAACTTTAAAAACGCGAACCTGTGAGAACGCTGATGGCGTGCACATGCGTATTAAGAGTTCATTCTATAGGTATACGCGTTTGAATATATGTGCATGGGCATGTAGTCCTTCCCTTAAAAACCAACCCTCAACAAACTACTAATCTGGCCTTAAAATTTATAATACAGAATTTTATCGCTTTTTATTTTGTCAAAGACCACATCCAGCTTGGATTCAGAACGATGATAAAAACACAGGTCGAGTAGATCATGTCCATCAACACCGCTAAAGCTTCACAAGCCATGTTTTCATTACTTGTTTGCGCAATATTTTCTAAATGTCGAAAAAAAAACTTTTGCGAAATGACGGCGTTTCCATTAACCGATGTTTATGCGACTAAAACGTCACTTTTTTCCTCTCGCGATAAGTCATTACAGAAATCATGGCAACAGATGTTGGTAGGTTTACGTATATCAGAGCCACCGCACTAGCCATTATGTTTAATGAAAGGAGACCGAGGCGTGTTTATCCAAGCATTAACGGCAAGGAAGTTCCTGGGAGCGGCTCATATGAGGCGTTTCTGGGTATTTCTCCCTCATATCTGCCTCAAGCTCTTGAGAAATTGTGGCATTTCTTTGTTGTTTAGAATCAGGTGTTCCCGTAATACTTTTGTCTTTTATGAGTTTAATAAAGAACTCTGTCTCGTCTTCTGTCCAAACACACCACCCCATCTACGTCAGGTGACCTGTAAATGCTTCAAAACCATTTCCATTGCAGTTTTGTGAAATATTCCTTTTCCGAATTGCCTGAAAAACCTCCTCATGTGAGTTTAAAAACGTTTGGTTCCACTTTAGACATTCTACTAACTATAAGTAACTTTGCAACTACATGTCAACTAACTGTCATTAGAGTATTAGTGGACTGTTAGGTGTTAGGGTTCGGGTTAGGAGAATAAGTTGACTTGTAGTTGCCAAGTTACTTATAGTCAGAAGAATGTCTGTTGGGGGCCATCAAAATAAAGAGTTAGCAGATATTAAACACAGTCTACTAATACTCTAATGATGGTTAGTTGACATGTAGTTACTTACAGTTAGTAGAATGTCTAAAGTGGACTATTGAAATAAAGTGTTACCAAACTTCTTTGCGATATATGGGAGTTTTTGCGAAATTGACGTGTTTCCATTGGGCGTATTTTAAATTTGCAATTTCAATTCTGCTTCTTTGCTTGTCTTTGGATAGGAGATTCAGTACTCTTTCAGAAGATGTGTAACAGCGCCCCCTACCGTATAACAGTGAAAACATGGATTGCCGGAAAATCCCAACAATGGTTGGGGAAGTGTTGTCATTAATGAAAGAAAATTCTGTCAATGCCAGGGAAAGAGTAAAAGGGATATTTCACGCAAAAATAAAAGTTCTGTCATTTGCTCTCCTCATGTCGTTCCAAACTCAGATTACAAATTAATATAATTTTAATGAAACCTGAGAGATTTCTTTCCCCTCCTTTTGATAGTTCATTTCATCAAATGTTTCAAAAAGTTCACAAAGACATTGTAAAAGTAATCCCTGAATTAAACGTGTTCATCATATGAAGCGATTGTGTTTCTTCAGAAGTCTTGAATTGAACTTCTTGATTATATACCGTAGATTACTTAAAAAATTTTCATGAACTTTTTGAAGCATCAAAATTTAGGTGAAATGGTTTCATGAAAAATATCTTCATTTGTGTTTCGAAGATAAATGATGACAGAAGTTTTATCTTTGTGTGAACTAACCCTTTAAAACATGAAATCTGGATTATTGGCTGGGTCGCTTTTTCCATTAAAGCATGTAAATAAACAGACATTTGAAGCTATTTGGTTTTGCTCGAAGCGTGAATAGACCTTTCACTAACAATTCATTTTCTTTGCTTGTTAGTTTAGTTATTGATGTTGTTGTGAACTATTTCCTTCTAAAGTGTAGAAAAGTCAGAAGCGCAGACCAGGAGACGTTAAGGTATCTTTCAAGCAGAAGTTCTTTATTGCGTCGCTGTAGCATCTCAATCTCGTCTGACTAAGGGAACTTTTACATTGCAATTTATACATTCAGGGGGAGGGATTTACATAGAGGTGGAGCAAACTCGTATACAGGTTTAGGAAACCTGTATTGAAACTGAGAGTGATAACTTATTCAAACACTGAGACTCAAGAACAGGAATGCCAGGACACTCTCTTGCTGAGACAAAAGCTCACGAGAGTCCCCAAGAGTTTCAGTAATCGGTTTAATTTAACTTACAATAGAGAGAAACGGGTCTGGCGGCTTTATAGAGAGAAACAGAACAGGACAGGAATCTCGTGCTCAACAGCTGAATGCTAAATTCAATCTACAGAACTTTCTCAGTTTATATACTATACTGGAACCTAAATTAAACATTTAAATAAATGTGTAATCCTACAATGTTAATAACCTTTCCCTGGTGTTTTGCTCACATTTCTGTTGGTCTAAAAGCCAGATGTTAAACTAAAAACTTGAAACTCTATTAAGCACAAAAAACACAACACACATTTTGGTTGAAATAATCAATTTTGAGTTGGATGGAACTGAATCTTTTAGTTAGATTTCAGAATGACATTTTTAAAATGATCATTTCCACAGAGCTTGTTGCAATGCATCCTGGGATTGCCTTGGGCTCAAGGAACGGTTAAAGGACTCCTGGTTTACACTAATGCCCAACCTTAGCAGCTCTTGTGACAACTCTGACAATGCAATGTTTACTTCCTTTGTTACGAAACGCATTCTGACAATTTTTATCAGATCAAGCTTGCGTTGAGTGTATTTGCATGTAGACATGTCTGGGTTCATCCACGAAGATTAGTGCTTTTAATTTGATCCATTTTATAAGGCGACGTCATTTTGCTGCCTTCTGATTGTAAAAGCTTTGCCGTCAGAAGCTTGCGTATCATGTCTAAAAGTTACAACAAAGATTGTGAGATGCCGGCAGAAGAAATGCTGCATTACCGCTGACTGTTGCAAAATGCGGGAGCGCTTGGTTGGCTTTCCAACATCTACCAACAACTCTCATCTAAGGGTTCATGTTTGAACAATTACACAATTCCAAATTCCTCTCATATTTCTCTGCCGTTGTCAAGACGGTTCCATGAATTTCTCTAAACGTTCATGACCCAACATGTAGCGTTTGCCTGGAGTGATGGGTCTTTCTGGAACTGAAAGAGAATGTGGTGGAGCGAGGCCTCCCTACACAGGAACGTCAAGAATGGCAGTGTGGAAGTGAGGAAATGTGATGCGCTGGTGGTTACATGCGTGAAGGGGATCTTTGTGCCTTTCGGCACACATCCCATCGTTATCACTGTCACGGGATCAACACGATTCTGCTTTGTACTCCAGTATAATGTACGTTTACTTGCACACACAAATATACGCATATGCTCGCAAACACGACACACACTCAGTCACTGACACTGTGTGTGTGTGTGTGTGGGGGGGGGGTGTTGGCAAGGGAAGTGAGTTTATAAACAATCTCATTTACAACAGTAATTCAGAGTGCCTTACATTACATTAGTATTATAAAGAGAATAAATCATCTTTATTATATAAAGGCCAGGGTTAAAATGATCTAAAAAGAAACCGGAGTTTCATCTGAAAAATATAGTTTAATCATTTGTTTTAACTATAATTTTTTTTTTTTTTTAATAAAGAGACCTAAACTAGACTAAACATGATTACCAGGCAAACTATTACTACTGTTACTGTGCTTAATATCATTGGCAATTACTATGTTAAAGGGATAGTTCACTTTGAAATGAATTTTTGGTATGTTTTAGCTTACCTCAAGGGCATCCAAGATGTAGGTGTCTTTGTTTCCGCAGTAGTTTCAATTTTGATATTTTTAGATCAAACCGTTCTTGTCTGTCAGTCATATAATGCAGGTCCATGGTCACCACCTCAAAGAGCATGCACAGAGAAGTCCAAATTAAACATGATTTAATGACTCGTAAATGTAAGTACACATTGATGGCCTAAGACACGAAACGAGCGGTTTGTGTGAGAAAACGAACAGTATTTATATCGTTTTTACCTTTTGTAACCACAGACCGAAGCGCCCGCGCCCTCAGATCACTTGGACGTGGCTGTGGTTACAAAAGATAAAAACGATATAAATACTGTTCGTTTTCTCACACAAACCGCTCGTTTCGTGTCTTAGGCCATCAATGTGTACTTACATTTACGAGTCATTAAATCATGTTTAATTTGGACTTCTCTGTGCATGCTAAAATGCATGCACAGAAATGCCAATTTCAAGATGTATACTTGAAAATGTACATTTACATTAATGCATTTAAAATGCCAAATGCATTAATGTAAATGTACATTTTCAAGTATACATCTTTCTTTCTTTCTTTTCTTTCTTTTTTTCTGTCACAGGAAGAGGAGATGTTTCGTCCCAATATGTTCTTCCTATTACTTTTACCGCCAATCATTTTTGAGTCAGGATACTCATTACATAAGGTAAATATTACTGTGATATTATTCATTTAAATAAAATAAAAAAAGAGCCATGAATAAGTTGTTGTAAAATATGTCAGCACTGTGCTTTAAGCACCCGAATCTGTCTAAAAGATCAGTAGTTACTAGTTAGATTGAGTCCTCCACTGAGTGAACCGAATGGCTCAGAGCAGTTAATGAATTTTACTGCATGTTTAGTGTATTTAAGCTTTGTGAAACTGCCTTTAGCCATGCGTGTGAAGACTTGGCCTTACAAATGATATATTGTAACGGTGAGACCGAAAGTCAAAAAGAGAAGTTTGAATGAAACACTAAGTCATGTGATGCAGACTGTTTATTGCTTTAATAATAATAATAATAATAAATATTACAAGTTGTATAGAGTAGCAAACCTTTTTTATGAATGTTATTACTGGTTGTCCTCAAGCCGTCAACTTTTGAGTCTGGATTCAGAGACTGTTATAAAGGTCTATAAATGGAATATAAACAAACAAGTTTTTATTCCACAGGGTAATTTTTTCCAAAACATCGGCTCAATCACATTATTCGCCGTCTTCGGAACAGCGATTTCAGCCTTCATCGTGGGAGGGGGGATCTATTTCCTGGGACAGGTATTTTCTTTCTGTTTTAATAGACATCAACAGTTTCCATGTAAGCAGACCTATACTGTAAGTGATCATAGGTTCAGTAAGTGGTTTATCTAGTTAGACTAGTTGGCACACCTTAACCGCTTCTTTTGCCATGATTTCTCCATGATTATGACTGTTATGTTTGGATGTGTTTCTTGAATAGGCTGATGTTATTTACAAGATGACAATGACAGACAGGTGAGAAAAACCTCCAAAACCATTGAGCAAAGGCTTTGGCGTGTACATTCATGTCTTCATGGTTTTCCTCTGTTGTTCTTCTCTCTAGTTTTGCGTTTGGTTCTCTGATCTCCGCTGTGGATCCAGTCGCCACTATCGCCATCTTTAATGCTCTGAATGTGGATCCAGTGCTCAATATGCTGGTGTTCGGGGAGAGCATCCTAAACGACGCCGTCTCCATTGTATTAACAAAGTACGCCTCACTGAATCATCATAACTCTTTGTCTGTCATTTTACACCAACTGGTACTGAAACCTAAGCACAATCTCAGCCCCGTTCGACATGTTTCCCCCTGTGGGCAGAAAGATTAGCTCTGCACCAGCTGGTCTAAAACCAGCACTACTATCATTGGCCAAGTGGTACAATTCTTCAAAAAGCAAAAGAGAACTACATTCACAGCTTCTCAAGAGAGGTTCACAGACACTGTGCTTGAGCTTTGATTTAGGAGAAAATGTTGTGTGACAGCAGTTGGTTGCAGTCTCTTTTTTCTCGTACATAAACTGGTCACACGTTGTTTCTGTGCAGGTTTGCGTGCAAGTGTGTCAGGCATTTTTCTGTTGTAGTCTGTGGCCAAGCTGCCGTTGGCTGTGTGGCCTGCAGACATCCTCATTCTGAGTGTTTCTGCCTTCCGCTCGTTTTCTGCTTCCACGTCCCATGATTTATGACCACATAAAGGTGTGCTTTCAAGTCACCTTTTTTTATATAGCGCTTTTTACAATACAGATTGTATCAAAGCAGCTTCACAGTGATAACAAGAAAATAATACAAGAAGTTTGTTTCTAGAGGAAAATTGCGTCATCGTCCACCTTAAGTAAGGCAGATCAATAATATTGTTGACTATTAAATGTCCCCAACTAAGCAAGCCAAAAGCCAAGGCAACGTTGGCAAGGAACCAAAACTCCATCAGTGACAGAATGGAGAAAAAAACCTTGAGAGAAACCAGACTCAGTCGAACGAACAGTGTGTGATTATAATTCAGGCAACATTACAGGTCAGAAGTCAGATTGGATCAGAACATTCACAATAATTATCCAGTTCCATCTGGTCGTGTCCAGGCGCAGGTTCACCATCTGATCTGGATACGGTCCGGATCAGGCTGACTTCAGTAAACCTCGGAATAAATGGAAAGACTAACATTAGCGTAGATGCCATTCTTCTTATGATGTAGCGAGTACATCAGGTGTTATAGGAAGTGTTCCCGGTTCCGGCTGACCTAATCTATGCAGCCTAATAATCATTTAACTGATTTGAATAATAGAAATGTATAATGTTCTATGTGAATGCCAGGTAAAAGAGATGTGTTTTTAGTCTAGATTTAAACTGACAGTGTTTCTGCTTCCCGGACAATGGTAGGAAGACTGTTCCAGAGTTTTGGTGATAAATAGGAAAAGGATCTCCCGCCAGCAGTCGATTTAGATATTCTAGGTATTATCAACTGGCCGGAATTTTGAGATCGCAATAGACGTGAAAGACTATAATGCGTTAAGAGCTCGCTCACGTACTGGGGAGCTAAACCATTTAGTGCTTTGTAGGTAGTCAGCAATATTTTAAAATGTATACCATGTTTAATAGGGAGCCAATGCAGTGTTGACAGAACCGGGCTAATATGGTCATATTTCCTGGTTCTGGTAAGAACTCGAGCTGCTGCGTTTTGGACCAGCTGTAGTTTGTTTATTAAGCGTGCAGGGCAACCACCCATAAGAGCATTACAATATTCTAGCCTTGATGTCATGAACGCATGAACTAACTGTTCTGCATTTTTCATTGAGAACATATGTTGTAATTTAGATATATGTTTAAGATGGAAGAATGCGGTTTTACAGATGCTAGAAACGTGACTTTCAAATGAAAGATTGCTATCAACCAACTGCACCATCATATATATGTGCTTTAATTACGCCATCTATCTATAAATTACAGGAACGTCTGTCTGTCTGTGTGTGTGTGTGTCTGTCTGTTAATCGCATATCTCTCGAACCGTTAGTCCGATGGATCTCAAACTTGACAGGTGTCTTGCTACGGGCCCGAGTAAGTGCAGTGCCGAGTTTGACGTTGTTTGGATTAGAAATGCAAAAGATATCGCTAAATATATCGCTAAAAGAAGCACACATTGGTTTTTGCCGCTCTAGCCGCTGGCCACTCCCCCTCTCACACCGCACACTGAGTGAGCACAGCGCAGGACCAGAGACAGAGGGACGAAGAAAGCAGATTTGCTCCCTGAATCGTCGCGCTTATTCATTTGTTAACTGAATCTGCAAGTCAGCTACGCTGTTTACTTCTTAATATTATATTTAATGCGTTCGCAGTCTCTTTCACGGCCATCATTTGTAGTAAATGCTATTAACGTTATGTGTCATGCGCGCTGAAGTTAGCATGTATATGTTAACTATGTGATGTTTAATATGCTATGGTAAATAGTTGCCCTGCCTATTCAACAGTATATAACAGGCTTTAACAAGCTTAACGAGTATAGTAATCCTCTTACCGATCGTGTGACAGCAAATCTATGAAGGTAAAATGATGACATCAAGAATCGCATGCACAGGGTAAGATTTGTGAAAGCGTACATAAGATTGCAAGCGTAAATTAAATTTGCATGTGCAAGAGAATATTTGTAAAGGTGTAAATCGCCCGCAAAATAAATAGGATCTGTATTCTTCAAACTTTCATTTTTCCGCGCTTATACTTTTGGCACGGCTTTTGCGCACAAATGCGGCCAAAAGCACTGCAAGCCTGTGAACAGCAATTTGCAACCGAAAACAACAGAGGCAGGAACTGCAAAACAGATTAACTGCGTAAAAGTTTAATATGTTTCTTTAAACCTACGCTGTTTACTTCTTAATATCTATCTATCTATAAATAGATATTAAGAAGTCAACAGCGTAGCTGTTTTTACTTCTTAATATATTATTTAATTCTGGTGCGCTTAACATTTTCGCTATCTTTCACGGCCATGTAAATATATTACTGTCATGCTTAACATTATCGCTATCTTTCACGGGCATGTATCTGTATCCACTCTAAATATATCCTCCAATGCATCATTATGTCAGTATCAGTATGCTTTCTACCATGCACAAATAAAAATGTCATTGAACTTTTGCTGTGTAATTGTAACAATGAGCACTCAAACACACCAAACCAACATTTGCTAAAAACACACACAAAAAAATTATTTTACACGGGCATTTTGCACTAGTATATAATAATAATAAAAATAATCAATTTTATTTATATTGCGCTTTTCTTGTACCCAAAGCGCTACAAGTACAGTACAAAAATAAATACATTAAAAAAAAATAAGATACATTAACATACACCAATTAAGACACAAACACCTTCTTAAAAAAGATGGGTTTTTAACAGTTTTTTAAAACTCGTTAATGTAGTAGCATTCCTAACCGTTAAAGGAAGTGCATTCCACAACCTGGGGGCTGCCACAGAAAAAGCTCTTTCACCCATCGTTTTCAGTCTGCAGGAAGGCTGTTTAAGTAGAAAAGAGTTGGCGGAGCGGAGAGATCGAGAGGGCATACATGGCGTAATTAAATCACATATATATGATGGTGCAGTTCCATGTACAGCTTTATATGTTAAAATAAGAGTTTTAAAATCAATACAGGGATGTACCGGAAGCCAATGCAGGTTCCTAAGCACACTAGAGATATGCTGACGAAAAGGAGTATGTGTAAGAACACGTGCAGCTGAGTTCTGTATGTGTTGCAGTCGCTTAATGGACTTTGCAGGTAGGCCAAGATAAAGGGCATTACAATAATCAAGCCTAGAGGTCACAAGTGCATGGACAAGCCTCTCAGCATCAGGTAATGAAAGAAAAGGCCTAATCCTGGCAATATTCCTTAAATGGAAGAATGCAGATTTTGAAGTGCTCTTGATATGGGCTTCAAGTGTTAAGTGAGAATCAAAAATTACACCAAGGTTGCGAACTTGAGGTGATGGAGACAGTACATTATTTTCAATGTCTAAATAAAAATTTTTGCCATTACAGGTAGCTGAATATTACAGGTTATTACAGAATATTACATATTTTTTGCCATTACAGGTAGGTGAATATATGCCCTCTCGATCTCTCCGCTCCGCCAACTCTTTTCTACTTAAACAGCCTTCTTGCAGACTGAAAACAATGGGTGAAAGAGCTTTCTCTGTGGCAGCCCCCAGGTTGTGGAATGTACTGCCTTTAACTGTTAGGAATGCTACAACATTAACGAGTTTTAAGAAACAGTTAAAACCCCATCTTTTTTAAGAAGGTGTTTGTGTCTTAATTGGTGACACTGGATGCATATTGTATTATAACTCTTTTTTTTTATTAATGTATTTACTTTTGTACTGTACTTGTAGCGCTTTGGGTACAAGAAAAGCGCAATATAAATAAAATGTATTATTATTATTATTATTATTATTATTATTATTATCAAAGGTTCCTAACCGACGACGAAGACTTGACAGAGCAGCCATCAAGTGTTAGACAGTATTCTAGGTTATTACGTGAGGAAGTTTTTTGTCCAATAATTAGAATCTCTGTTTTTTCAGAGTTAAGTAGTAGGAAATTACTAGTCATCCAGTTTTTTATATCAGCTATGCATTCCGTTAATTTTGTGAATTGGTAAGTTTCGTCGGGCGCTAAGAAATATAGAGCTGAGTATCATCGGCATAACAGTGAAAACTAATGCCATGCTTCCTAATGATATCTCCTAATGGTAGCATGTACAGAGTGAACAGCAGCGGTCCTAGTACTGAGCCTTGTGGTACACCATACTGAACTTGTGATCGATAAGACATCTCTTCATTTACTGCAACAAACTGATAACGGTCAGATAAGTATGATTTGAACCATGCTAATGCAATTCCACTAATGCCAACATCATTTTCAAGTCTATTTAAAATAATATTGTGGTCGATGGAGTCAAATGCAGCACTAAGATCGAGTAGCACTAATAGAGAGATACAACCACGATTGGATGATAAGAGAAAATCATTTGTAACTCTAATGAGAGCTGTCTCGGTACTATGGTACGGTTTGAATCCTGACTGGAAATCCTCGCAGATATCATTTCTTTCAAGAAAGGAATATAGTTGTGAGGATACTGCCTTTTCTAGTAATTTTGACAGAAAATGTAGATACGAGATCGGCCTGTAATTGACCAATTCTGTAAGAACAAGTTGCGTTTTTTTAATAAGAGGTTTAATTACAGCCAGCTTAAAAGTTTTCGGTACATATCCTAGTGACAAAGATGAATTAATGATATTGAGAAGAGGATTTATGACCTCTGGAAACATCTCTTTCAGTAGCTTAGTCGGTATAAGGTCTAACATACATGTTGTTAATTTAGATGATTTAACAAGTTTAGAAAATTCTTCCTCTCCTATAGTAATGAATGAATACAATTTTACCTCAGGGAGACTAGAATGCACTGTCTGATGCAATACTGTTGTAGACGGTTGCATAGTTATAATTTTCTCTCTAATATTATCTATTATTTATAAAGCAATCTTTAGTGGCAGAAGTGATATTTCTACCATATTTATAACACAGAGTCGGCTTTGCAACCTTGGCTAAATTAAGTATACATGAGATTAAATAATGATCTGAGATGTCATCGCCTTTGTCAATGTCTTTAAAGGCCAATCCAAATGCGTATTTTTCGTTATCTACATGTATATTAAAATCACCAACAATTAGTACTTTATATGCAGCCAGTACTAACTCTGATAGAAAGTCAGCAAATTCTTTGATAAAATCTCAATTGTGCCCTAATGGCCTGTATACAGTAGCCAGCACAAATCTCAAACAGGATTTGTCACTTGCGCTACATAACGTTACAGAAAGCACCATCACTTCAAATGAATTATATATTCAGCAACCCGAGCTTTATCATTTGTTCATCTGCATTATATTTGTTTTTTATTTGTTGAACATCAATCAAATTTTTACCCTTAAAGCTGCCGTCGGCAACATTTTTTTGATCATATTCAGTGAAATCGACACTATAATCTGACAGAACAACATAAATAAAGTGGTTTTAGAAAAAAACCCGAGCTTCTAACTCCACCTGGAGCGTGTTATTTGTTTAGCAAAAATCCACAGCTCCCGGTTCATCATGTCCAATCAGCGCAGGGGGGTGTGAGATCTGACTGTCAATCACAGATCGGGCACACGCCACCCCTCGCGCACGTTACAATCACATGCACACGCCTGAAGTTCGCGGAAGTTCGCGCAGTAACAAAGAGTGATGGCGGAAAATCAAGTAAGCTCATTTAGAGTATAAATGACGTTAGCAATTGCAATCTATCGGTTGATTAGCCGGGGCAGCATACCTCCAAATACTCCATGGTGTTGATGGATCCTGATGAGACGGGCGCGTTCACTGAAAATCTGGTGCACACGCACTGACGAGCATGAACTCGGTGGGAGGGTGTCCGTTGATAGTGGGGGAGGGGCATGAGAGTTGTAAACATTCAAAATGTTCCTAAATCCACTCAATCTGCCAGACTTGCCGACTGCAGCTTTAAATGGGTTTGGGAGTTTTTTGTATTTCCTAGTTCTGGGAACAGACACAGTCTCTATGTGATGATATCTAAGTGAAAGAGCCTCTATGTGATGGGATTTATCTGACCTCAGTGACGTGAGACAGCTGGCAGACGGTCGGTTTAGCCAGTCTGTCTGCTTCCTGACCTGAGCCCCAGATTGTCATGTTTGAGCTCTAAGACTATGTGCCATATTACTAGAGAGAAGAGCAGCACCAGCCCAGGAGGGATGAATTTCATCTCTTTTCAAGAGGTCAGGCTTGCCCCAAAAACTTTTCCAATTGTCTATGAATTCTATGTTATTCTGCGGACACCACTTCGACAGCCAGCCATTGAGTGAGGCGATTGGCTAACTCAATGGCTGGCTAACTATACTAACTATCTCATCACTCCTGCGAACAGGAAGGGGGCCAGAGCAAATTACAGTACCTGACATCGTACTTGCGAGTTCACACACCTCTTTAATGTTAATTTTATGGATGTCCGACTGGCGGAGTCGAACATCATTAGTGCCGACATGAATAATGATCTTAGAGAATTTACGATTAGCATTAGCCAGCACTTTTAAGTTTGCTTTGATGTCAGGCGCTCTGGCTTCTGGCAAACATGTGACTATGGAGGCTGGTGTCTCTATGTTCACTTTCCGTGTGATCGAATCACCAATAACTAGGGCACATTCAACAGGATTCTCAGTGGGTGTTTCACTGAGTGGGGAGAACCGGTTTAATGTTGTAATCAGAACGGAAGAGCGGTGTTTTGTCCCGCGACTACAGCGTCTCACAGTCACCCAGTTGCCCTGCTGCACTGGCTCTACAGCCGGAACCGAACAATGTACAGAGTTCACTATGCTAGTCGCATCCCTTGCACTCTTACTATCCTCGATTAAAGTTTGGATGCGTGTCTCTAGTTCTGAAATCTTCTCCATCAGCCTGACTGTCTCCCTGCATTTATCACATGTGAAGCCCTCTGCGCTGACAGAGAAGGCTATACTATACATGAAGTGCAAGTGACAATAACAGGAGAAGACATTGCTTACCGTGTTTGTTGACTGGTGCTATACTTACCACAGTTATTTGATGGATTCGTAAAAGGCGCGAGAGAAAAAATAAATAAAGAACACAGGCACAGGTTAACAGGCTAGCGAGTTACTAGCGTGTTGTGCAGGCTCAATATGATAAATGACTTTTGCGCAGTATATACATGCAGATTTTATAATCAACTAGGACTGATGGACTTTATCCCCGTATAACCTTTTTCTGGAATGCCACATTGAGTTGATGATAGTTCTCTAGAATGGCATTGTGTGGTGCTAATGCTACGTTTGTCTTCACTAGAATTACTGGAACAGCCAAACCCATTCATTAGAAGGAGGTGTCCATATACCCTTGGCCATGAGGTGGATATAAATGAATGGGTGTTGCTTTAGTCCGCTTCAGCTTTTCCAGCTGCATCAGCAGGAACACACTCTCTTCTCAGATCAGGAGATACTCTTATTTAAAGGTGGCACATCATGAAAAACAGGATATTGCTGTTTTGTACTGTATGCAGATCTAATCCTGCCTGGAAAATCATTGAAATTAATCAAATATTTTTTAAAAAAGTCAAGGAAATTTGTGTTTACGTGGAAAATGATTATAAAAAATATTTCTGTTTTAATAAGCCTTAACTAACATTAGAAAGTGGAATTCAGAGAAAAAATAGACGATAAAAACAGAATTTATGACATTTCAAGGGCTTTAACCTTCCTTTCTGCTTAGTCATTTAGCACTTCTCTATTGTGGAGGTCTTGTCTCGTCAATTATTTAAAAGCCCTGATCTTAAATTAGCCGTTAGATCCACTTACGTGCCACATTGTAAGAAGTTACCAGAACTGACTATTATATGAAACTGAACACCCTTTAGTGATCAACTTTTGTCTTTGTGATTGGACAAATCGAGCTCATTTAATGAGTTCCAGGAAATATGGAGCCTATAATAAAGTGCAGTAATGTGACTCATCTTTCACCACCTTTCCCTCCAGCTCTTGAATGATGGGAGATTACAACTGTGGATTTGGGTCAGGGTGGCCGGGCAAATCCTGAATTTGCTGAGCACGACAAGATCAGATCCATGTATAACATGAGCGCTTCTATCTTTATAACCGGCTCATAAGCATGTTTACATGTATCTCTCATACAGCGTCACATTAGGCAACGTTTGAAATAGCCATTTTATTTTTGTGCACATATAGTTCCGCATACATGATTAATGATTATAATGTCAGTCCACTAGGCAATTACACGCAGTCATGCTGGTTTTGTTTTAGCAACACAATTGTGTCTTTGTGCGTTTATGTAGAAACTGCTGATTCTAATGGAATATCAGAGATTAGAAGTCAAAACCTCATCATTAACTGTTGACCTCATGGGGAGATGTAATGTGTGAGGAGGTCATGGCCATGTGACGTCTTTTAAATGCTTTTACATGTTCGATGGGACTTTGTGTTTTTGAAGATTCACACAGAATGAATGTGACAGAACTATCTTGATGACATGACGTTGCAAACACGTTAAACATGAAGGGTGCGACGTGTGGACTTCTGCAGCACATACTTTATCTCGTCTCATGTCATCTAGCTTCATCTCTTTGGTCTCTTCTTTTCAAATCATTTTTTCTATTTTCTCTTCTGTTCATCTCTTGTCTCTTTTGCGTGTCATGTTTCTCATCTCTTCTCATCTCTTATTTGCTTGACTTTTGTCTTATCTTGGCCCTTTTGTCTCTTCTCATTTCATAGTTTGTCTTCTCATCTCTTGTCTCATCTCTTATCTTTTCTCTTTTCAAATCATCTGTTTTCTTTTCTCTTCTTGTCTCTTCTATTTTCACCTCTTTTTGTTTATTCTCCTCGTCTTTTCCATTCTTGTCTTGTGTCTTCTCTTGTAGTCACTTCTTGACGTTTCTTCTTCTCTTCTCTTGTCTCTCTCATCCCGTCTCTTCTCATCTCTTCTTTTTCAAATTTTTCCTCATCTCGTCTTTTGTGTCTGTTATTACATATAGCGTATTTTCTCATCCCCTAGTTTGTCTCAAATTGCCCCTTCTCTCTCATATCTCCACGTATATTTTTATTCTAATTTCTCATCTCCTTTCTCTTTTTTCTCTTCTCATACAGTCTCTTATTTAACTTTACTTGTCTCATCTTGTCTCTTCTCATCTCATAGTTTGTCTTCTCTTTTCTTGTCTCATCTTGTCCCCTGTCTCTCTTATACTGTCTAATCCTCTTTTCTCATTTCATCTTGTCTCTTGCTAGTCCGTCTCCTCTCATCTTTTGTCTCGTTTGTTATCTCTTGTCATTTCTTGTCTCTTCTCTTGTTCCATCATATCTCCTGTTAAGGTTTTTTTGTGCTCACTGTGAGTGTGTACTACGACTGTCTCTGGGGTGTAGGGTGGTAAAAGGATCTCCTCCATAATTGACGAGTCTGCGGAGTTGCTGTGTTTCAGCTGTTTGTGTGTTTCCTAGAAAGCAGTAAATCTTCTCTGGGTGGAGTTTTACAGGTGCAAAGCTGTCATGTCCTGGCTAATGTTCCTTTGTAATGGTTCTCTGCGCACAAAAATACATTCTTCTAAATAAAACCAGGTTCACATATACAGTGGTATACTGTAGTAGACTGGTAGGTTAGGGATAGGTGTCAGTAGAATAAGTTGACATGCAGTTGCAAAGTTACTTTTAGTCAGCAGAATGTCTGTTGGGGAGCATCAAAATAAAGTCAAGTCACCTTCATTTATATAGCGCTTTTAAGAATATAGATTGTTCCAAAGCTGCTTTACAGTGATAATAGGAAATTACAGTAACAGAGATTGTGTTGGCTTTACAGCAGCTCTAGAATAAAGTTATTGTCCAGCTAAAGTTAGTTTTGATTGATTCACTTCCATTGTATTAGTTAATAAACAACACCGTTTTAAATGAAAACTGAAAACTTTTAACGTGTTCTGGACGTTCATTTGCACAACAACAGTGTTTGGTGGCTCCAGAACGCAAACATTGAAATAGGTTCCAACAAGGTGTGAGTTTTGCACATGCATTTAATGTGTTTAGTCTATAGGTGGGCCTATGCGTGTTTGAATATATATGTGCGCAGGCGCGTAAAGGTCTTTCTTTACAAATTTACCTCACCAAATTACTGGTCTGGCCTGCATAATACAGAATTTTTAGTCGCTTCTGCGTATCCATGTGAACTGGAATCATTTTGACAACGATTATCTGTACAGAGGTGAAGGGAAGGAGGCCTTCACAGGGAGAGACTAGTGACACTTCAGGACTGCGTTGTCGTCGTGTCAGGCGCAGGTCCTTCATCAGATCTGGATACGGCCTGGATCCGCCGGACTGCGGTAAACCTCGGGATAAACAGAGAGACTAATATTAGCGTAGATGCCATTCTTCTTATGACGTAACGAGTACATCAGGATTTATGGAAAGTGTTCCCGGTTCTGGCTGACCTAATCTATGCAGCCTAACATTGAATAATAGAAGAAGTCTATAGTGTGTTGTGTGTATGCTAGGTCAAAGAGATGTGTTTTTCGTCTAGCTTTGAACTGACAGGGTGTGTCTGCTTCTAAATAAAGCTGTAGTTTGTTTATTAAGCGTGCAGGGCAATCAGTCAGTAGCATTAGCATTACAATAATCTAGCCTTGAGGTCATGAACGCATTAACTAATTGTTCCGCATTTTTCATTGAAAGCGTATGTCGCAATTTAGATATATTTTTTAAGATGAAAGAATGCGGTTTTACAGCGACTAGAAACGTGATTTTCAAAAGAAAGATTGGTATCAAAGAGCACACCCAGGTTCCTAACCGACGACGAAGATTTGACAGAGCAGCCATCAAGTGTTAGACAGTATATTTCAGTATTTTAGAGATTTTTGGTTCAATAATTAGAATCTCTGTTTTTTCAGAGTTAAGCAGTAGGAATTTACTAGTCATCCAGTTTTTTATATCAGCTATCAATTCCGTTATTTTTGTGAATTAGTTTATTTCGTCGGGGTGTGAAGAAATATAGAGCTGAGTATCATCAGCATAACAGTGAAAACTAATGCCATGTTTCCTAATGATATCTCCTAATGGTAGCATGTACAGAGTGAACAGCAGCGGTCCTAGTACTGAGCCTTGTGGTACGCCATACTGAACTTGTGATCGATAAGACATCTCTTCATTTACTGCAACAAACTGATAACGGTCAGATAAGTATGATTTAAACCATGCTAGTGCAACTCCACTAATGCCAACATCATTTTCAAGTCTATTTAAAATAATATTGTGGTCAATAGTTTCAAAAGCAGCACTAAGATCGAGTAACACTAATAGAGAGATACAACCACGATCGGATGATAGGAGCAAATCATTTGTGACTCTAATGAGAGCTGTCTCGGTACTATGGTACGGTCTAAATCCAGACTGAAAATCCTTGCAGATATCATTTCTTTCTAAAAAAAGATCTTATTATAATATTACCACCCCTTAAAACCTCATTCTTGTGTGTTACCCAGCACGTTTGAGCTTCTGCAAGAACCAACGAGGTTCATTCGAGGGCGTTGTGTGCCTCCAAAAAAAAAGAGGAGGCACACAAAACTCCAAAAGTTTGAAAAAGTTTGGAAGCCACTGGGCTAGCTCATAATATCAAGTTAGTTATCAAACACCAAAAATAAACCTGCCCACCATATGTTTTGATGTTAAAATATGTTCACCTATCAGTTAAATGAGCAGAGACAACTGAATGAAAGCATGCACACATCACTTTTAATCCATTTGTTTTCGGATGCTCAGGTAGCCTACATGCAACAGTTTGTTAAGTGTTAACAGCTCATCTGTGGCTCAGTCACTGAATCACTTTAGTGTTCAAGTTTTTGTGTAGTAAAATACTAAACCTGGTTAAGATATTTATCTGACAAAATTGTTTGGTTAAAAAAAGGGCAAACTACAACTACAGATTTTATTTTACCAACCCCAAGTAAAAAGCACAGTAAAAAGCATACATTGACTACATCATAATCAGTTATTAATTTTGCTTTGGTTCTCTCTTGTGTTTGCATGTGTTCGTAATTTCTTTGTATGACAGCCTGGCCAAAAATGATGTTGGCATGTTTCATTGTGTTATCACAAATAAAACAATTGACTCCAAGCACAACTATGCAATGCTGACAACATCTTTATACATTTTTTAAAATAATATTTCAATAATGGGTGAAGATGTCAATATTTCTAGGCCGGAAATCATGTATGGCCACTAACTGTTCAATAAATAAGGGATCTGAATGTGACTTTACTGCCCCCTGCTGACCAAATTGAAGCTATTTGTTTAAGGCTAGGAGATCAGTGGGCATGATGAACAGAAATAATCAGATAAGATACACATGATTTATTACAAAAATCCTAGTTATTTTTCTAGTACTTTGCAAATACTAAATATTGTATTGGATGTACATGATGCAGACCTTGATTTTAAACATCGAACACATTGCAGTCAAATTCTGGTTTGAGTTTTACTCTTTATTGAGTTCGCAGATGTGAGCAGTCCTTGATTATTATACCTTTATTTAACCAGGAGGTCCCATTGAGATCCAGAATCTCTTTTACAAGAGAGACCTGGCCAAGGTAGCTGCCAAATCACAACAAATGCATACATAACAAACACCAAATTACATTTTCATGATAAAAGTAGTACAAAAAGAACACAATGAGACTCTTAAGAAAAACAAGAACATGTCTCCATCACAACACTCTTTACAGTAGTTTTAAATTCATTAATGGACATAAGGGTTTCTAACCTTAGCTCTTTTTGTAGATTGTAGAAAAAGCATTGATGTGTGTGTTGTTGTTGGTATTTCAGCACCGCGGAGGGCTTTGCTGGTTCAGATGTCTCGACGGGCTGGGAAACCTTCATGCAGGCGCTCGGCTACTTCCTGAAGATGTTCTTTGGGTCGGCTGCCTTGGGCACACTCACTGGTCTCATCTCTGCTATTGTATCCTTGTGAGTTTGTGTGTTAAAGTGCCCCTGTTATGCTATTTTAAATGTTCCTAATGTTGTTTTGGAGTCTCCTACAATAGGTTTACATGCATCCAAGGTAATAAAAATAAGAGAAAAAAACTAGTTTCTAACAATATACATTGCACACCCCCCTCATTACTCAAAGTGTCTGAAAATGGTTTGTTCGACGAATCATGAGTTGCTCTAAACCACTCCTTTCCGCGAGCCTGCTCTGCTCTGATTGGTCAGATGGCCCGGTCTGTTGTGATTGGTCTACTCTGCTCTGATTGGTCAGATGACACAGTCTGGTGTGATTGGTCTACTCTACTCTGATTGGTCAGATGGCCCAGTCTGCTGTGATTGGTCTACTCTGCTCTGATTGGTCAGATGACCCGGTCTGTTGTGAGTGGTCTACTCTGCTCTGATTGGTCAGATGACACAGTCTGGTGTGATTGGTCTACTCTGCTCTGATTGGTCAGATGGCCCAGTCTGGTGTGATTGGTCTTCTCTGCTCTGATTGGTCAGATGACCCAGTCTGTTGTGATTGGTCTTCTCTGCTCTGATTGGTCAGATGGCCCAGTCTGTTGTGATTGGTCTACTCTGCTCTGATTGGTCAGATGGCCCAGTCTGGTGTGATTGGTCTACTCTACTCTGATTGGTCAGATGGCCCAGTCTGCTGTGATTGGTCTACTCTGCTCTGATTGGTCAGATGGCCCAGTCTGGTGTGATTGGTCTACTCTGCTCTGATTGGTCAGATGGCCCAGTCTGTTGTGATTGGTCTACTCTACTCTGATTGGTCAGATGACCCAGTCTGCTGTGATTGGTCTACTCTGCTCTGATTGGTCAGATGGCCCGGTCCGTTGTGATTGGTCTACTCTGCTCTGATTGGTCAGATGACCCAGTCTGGTGTGATTGGTCTACTCTGCTCTGATTGGTCAGATGACACAGTCTGGTGTGATTGGTCTACTCTGCTCTGATTGGTCAGATGACCCAGTCTGCTGTGATTGGTCTACTCTGCTCTGATTGGTGAGATGGCCCGGTCCTTTGTGATTGGTCTACTCTGCTCTGATTGGTCAGATGGCCCAGTCTGCTGTGATTGGTCTACTCTGCTCTGATTGGTCAGATGGCCCAGTCTGCTGTGATTGGTCTACTCTGCTCTGATTGGTCAGATTACCCAGTCTGCTGTGATTGGTCTACTCTGCTCTGATTGGTCAGATGACCCGGTCTGTTGTGATTGGTCTACTCTACTCTGATTGGTCAGATGACCCAGTCTGCTGTGATTGGTCTACTCTGCTCTGATTGGTCAGATGGCCCGGTCTGTTGTGATTGGTCTACTCTGCTCTGATTGGTCAGATGGCCCGGTCTGTTGTGATTTGTCTACTCTGCTCTGATTGGTCAGATGGCCCGGTCTGCTGTGATTGGTCTACTCTGCTCTGATTGGTCAGATGGCCCAGTCTGCTGTGATTGGTCTACTCTGCTCTGATTGGTCAGATGGCCCAGTCTGCTGTGATTGGTCTACTCTGCTCTGATTGGTCAGATGGCCCAGTCTGCTGTGATTGGTCTACTACTTACACCGCGTGTCAGAAACCAAGTATTCATTACCTTATCAGAATTTCAGCTCCAGAGGCTTCCTCAGAGCTTGCATAGGGATATAAACCTTAACGATGGCATCAGTTTTACCGTATCAATTTTAGTGTGAGTCCTTATCCTTTGCAGTGCAGAAAACAGCGTCTTCTCGACATGTCGACTACACGAACCAAACTCTTCCAGTCTCAGCTACAACTGCATCTGTTTGAGGGCAGGGCAAAGTAGACATTCTTTTGTGGGCAGCCAATGAAGAACATAGGCTGGCATTATGCCAATTTGTTTCATTGTAACGTAGGTATGTAACAGGAAGTGAGATGGAATTGTTGACGACTTGTTTCGGCAGTTCACAATCGATTCTTTCTTTTAGGAGACGATAACTTTATTTGTCAAGCACTTTGGTCTTTGAAACTTTGCAGACCTTTTACATTCACAAACAGCTCTATTACACACCGCATGAAAGATAATATTAGAAAAAAACATAATAGGGGCACTTTATTTTATTTTTTGTATTAATGAGTAGACAGTGTTTTTTATTAATTAGTTGAATAAATACATGTATCATTAATAAAATTGTATTAATAAACATAATTTGTTTTTATTATATAATGCTTATAATATTTGTATTCATTGTTTATTTATTATATCTGAAAGTTGGTGAAAATAATCGGGAAAAGTGATCAGAATAAACACTATTAGTATGTTTGTATTTAGTCGGTCAGTAGTACATAGATGCTTGGAGTGCTAAACATATAGTGAATAATATCCTATATTAGATTTTTTTTTTTTATTATAATATTACATTTATTTGCTTGTATGTGGGCCAATTAATGTACATTTTTAATGTTATATTGTTTATACATAGTTGTTTATTTTAAGAACTCTACTGAAGTCCTGTGAGATTATTTTTCTGAATGAGAGTTTGCAGTCTCTGAAGCACTTCGACCTGAGGAAGACTCCGTCTCTGGAGTTTGGGATGATGATCATATTTGCATATCTGCCGTACGGTCTTGCTGAGGGCATCAAACTCTCTGGTGAGCTTAAAAGCACATCCATATCAAATGTGTTGTGATTTCAGTATCAAAATCCATTAGAATTGATGTCTTTCTGCTTTTAGGTATCATGGCCATTCTGTTCTCAGGAATTGTCATGTCTCATTACACTCATCATAACCTGTCGCCAGTCACCCAGATTCTCATGCAACAGACTCTTCGAACCGTGGCCTTCATGTGCGGTCAGTTCCTCACACGCCTTTCTCAAACAGAGCGCTTCATAGAGGAGTTCTTCTGTGAACATGACCTTTACTCTTCTCTTCTGTTTGTATTCCACAGAAACATGCGTGTTTGCGTTCCTGGGCCTGTCTATCTTCAGTTTCCCTCATAAATTCGAGCTATCTTTTGTCATCTGGTGTATTGTATGTGCCTTCAAAGTGCTTGTTATCTCTGTTTGCCCCAGTGCATTACTGCTTTCTGCTCTTTAATATCTGATGACACATGGATGCTTGCTGAGGCGTGATACGTAACTGGTTCTGTAGAGTCTTATCTAAACTGAGTTGTAAAAAAACAAAGAAAAAGGTTTATTATTATAATGTTAATACGTTTTTATGTCATCAGAGTTCAGTCGAAGTGTTTTCCTGTCACAGGTTCTGATTCTTGTTGGTCGGGCTGTGAATATCTTCCCCATCTCCTTCATGCTCAACTTCTTCAGAGATCATAAAATCACCCCCAAAATGATGTTCATCATGTGGTTCAGTGGTAAGAAGACCCAGTCAAATGATATATTTGAATTTCTTTGTGATCTGAAGGTTAGAAGTGAGTTTACCTCTTTCTGTTTCAACCTTCGCATTTAAACTGCAGCCCTGCAACACTTATACTTCAAACATTCACATTTTTAACCTATATCCTCTTAAGTCATTCACTTTTTTAATCAGCAGTTGTTAATTATATGGACTTTTTTTATTGAACATCTTCTATCCAACAACATCTTAAAGTCCCCCTGTGGTCAATAATTTTTTTCCTTAAAACTCATTTTTGATCGCCAAAATTACATATTTAAAAGTTTTTTCCCACTTGTTTTTTCCAAAAGTTTTTAAATGTAACTCGACATCCTTGCCTCATTTAGTATACGCGGCTCTATGAATATGCAGATGAGCCCCGCCTCCACTCACTCACTCAGCTCAGAGATCCACTGGTTGACGATCACATGTTGATCTGATTGGTTACAAGGTCGTTTGTGACGTCAGAAACACCAGCGATTTCACACCGTGTGTTTGAGACTGTCTTTGGTTCACTGCAGTTTTAAGCAGTGCTGTCGACTTATAAATTTACACATGATTTGTCTTAAAGCATATTAAAAACACCACATAGACACATAAACTACATTTAAAAGCTGGATTTTCAAGTAAAATTTTAAGTAAAATTTTATATCAAGGTATAAGACAAAGAGATATTTTAGAGACAGCAACTGGTCACTATTCCTTCTTCCCAATTTTAAGTTACATTTGAGTTTTTTTAGTAGTTACAGTAGTTTTACCATAATGTGTAAATTGTTAGAAATACAATCGTTCCATATAGTCATAAAACTGGTTTGAGTCTAAGCCCGTGTCTTCCATGCTCGTGTGGTCAGGTCTGCGGGGTGCGATCCCATACGCCCTCAGTCTTCATCTGGGTCTGGAGCCCATAGAGAAGCGTCAGCTGATCGGCACCACCACCATAGTCATCGTCCTCTTCACCATCCTGCTGCTGGGGGGCGGCACCATGCCCCTCATCCGCATCATGGACATCGAGGAGAGCCAGTCACGGCGCAAGAACAAGAAAGACATCAACCTGAGCAAAACTCAGAAAATGGTGAGACAAATGGTATCTTTATCATTTGAAAAAAGTTGCCAGCCGCCACCGGCATTTTGGATCATTTTCACAAAGGTCCTCAGGGTATTTTGTTGTATGAATATCTGAACATGAATATATCAAAGAAAGTACAGACCCTCTGCTTTAAGAAAAAATTGATGGAGTAGATCGGGTCCATCAACACCTTCAAAGCTTCACAGTCCTGTAGCTCGTCCGGTGGGGTAAGCTGTATTTCAGAAGTGCTGTTGGAAAATGTTGATATTTGAAATCCACCCAAACAAACACACCCCTCTCTTCAATGCTCACACTCCCATCCTAACAGCCCTGCTCTTAGTCGGTCTCGAACCCCGATGCCCCGCACGCCGGTCGAGTGCACTAACAACAGCGCATTCACTAGCAGCCGTCAGCGCGACTCTGTTACGCACGCAATGCAAGAGAGGATGTTTCTTTATCATAGCAGAAGTTGACAGAATAATGCTTCATGAAAAATAAAGCGCAGATGATAAACGAATGACCAGAAGACACAAAAAAATGAACGTACAGTACACAATAGTAATTACAAACAAGAGTTGGTTGTTAGTTGCCGACAGCACAGCAGCTCCAGACACACAATGACACTCAAAGCCAGTGTTACTCGCGTGTGGAGCGAATCAAAGCAACATCCGTGTGTTAAACGGATTCCCGCTTCGCTCTCTTCAACACTGGACAGCTAACCAAGAGGGTATGGAGCCAGGCGGCTGGGGCTGGTTCACTATAGCAGGGTAAACAAGGGGACGGCCACAAAACAACCCAGATTTCACACTTTCATTTGGGGGAGGGGTTGAAAACGCAGACGTGAAGTCACAGATGAACTTTTTCACAGATGAACTGGATTACATGAAATGTTTGTCAAATACACAGATGTTTTCATGTAGCTACTGTAACACTTTTCAGTCAACTATGAATTACAACTATGTGAATTACGTGTTACCCACGCTGTGGGATCTTCTGGACTCCCTTCACAGGTTTGGTTTCAGTAAATTGCATAAATGCAATCTCTCTCTCTCTCTCTCTCTCTCTCTCTCTCTCTCTCTCTCTCTCTCTCTCTCTCTCTCTCTCTCTCTCTCTCTCTCTCTCTCTCTCTCTCTCTCTCTCTCTCTCTCAGGGCAACGCCATCGAATCTGAGCATTTGTCTGAGCTGACAGAGGAAGAGTATGAAGCTCAGATTTTTCAGAGGCAGGATCTGAAGGGTTTCCTGTGGCTTGATGCCAAATATCTGAACCCTTTCTTCACCCGTAGACTCACACAAGAGGTTAGACTGGTCATAACCTTCCTAACAGATTATTCCAGTTATGAGGCTTATAGAAAAAGTGTTTGCCTGGGGCTCGCAAGCAACCACAGTGCATATACACTACTCAGAACACCAAGCCGAAACGTTCCAGCGACTGCAGAGGAACATGCAGAAACAGGCCTCAGATCTTCACCTTAGCACCTGCATAGCAACATCCTGGCAACCAGCCAGCCACATTTACACATTTAAAATATTGAATGTGTGTCATTGTTTGAAAGTTAGCAAATTATTTAAATAATGTGAAGAGTCTACTACTTGAAGAAGTTGTTGTCATCCATTGATCTTCCTCCCTCTCTAAGGATCTTCTGCATGGCCGGATCCAGATGAAGACGCTCACTAATAAATGGTACGAGGAGGTCCGCCAGGGTCCGTCCGGCTCTGAGGACGAGGACGATGAGGCAGAACTGCTCTGAGACCATCATAAGGGGCGCACGGGTGACTCCGGACTCAAAGGAGCCAGTCTCACAGCAGGTAAATGGACTGTAACGCACAGTGATGGACTCTTCGGCTTCACACGAACTCCATGAGCAGAGCGATTCAAAAGGACAGGAGTATGTGGGACAAGACAGCTTGGGACTGTTTTGTGTAGAGTTTAGGCACTAGGAGCAAAAACACTGAACGAATAAAGATGGAAGGCTAAAAAGAATTTGACGGGGATAGCAAAAAATAAACATCAATGTTGGACACCTTTCTATTATTTGATTTATTTTTATTTTTTACAGGTTGAAGCACTGTAATATAACTAATGGGATTGTTGCGCTACTTTTTTTTTTTTTTTTTTTTTTACATACAGGGAAATGACATCAATGAATGTTTCTGTGATTGGAACTAATTTAACAAACGTAACCTATTTTTCATTTTTATTAAGTATTTATTTGCTGCGTTGTCTTTATAAATGGGAGTAAAACTTAAAAGGGTCTTTTATAATGTTTTTGTTGACTGTATTTTGGAGCTGAATTGAGTTTATAACTATCTCTAATGAAGCTGTGACTGAAGTAATAATAAACATAAACTCTATGCACAAAGCTGCAGTGGGACAGTGGTGTAAAAACAAATGTGAATAAATGAAGGATTATAAAAACTTGAACTCTGTCCAATCCCTTTCTTCATTTGCTAATACATTTAGATGCACAGAAAACAAAATGTAAGTTCTTTGATAATTATAGAAACACAGACCTTGCTGTGAGGGATAGACCGTGTTTTCAGTGGCATCCGCGGTAAAAAGCTCTAGAAAGCTCCTAGATCACTTATCATTTACCACAGCTCAAGTTTTTTGTCTACTGAAACTTCTTGTAATGATATTTGTATAGCAGTAAATCCAAAAACACATTAAATAACAGAACAACCCTCTGAAGAGATGTGTCTATCCTTCACAGCCTCGCTTTCATTCGATTCTCTTTTACAGAGTGATGTTTTATCTGGACACTAGGGGCTAGTAATATACAACGGTTTCAGTGTCTATCTATATTTTCATCATAAATGCCTTTGGTTATGAGAGCATAATTATATGAAAATGCCACATAAAGCCATCTCGACAATATAGAATAAAGGCTCACTGTGATTGACTCGAGTCTGGGAGGATACGAGAGTTTTACACTGGAACAGGCTTTCCTTTATTCTGCCTTCAAGCGCACCATTCATTTCTGACATGCCAAACATTCAGGTCAGAACATGTTTTCTTTTGAATCTTTTTTATAATCATTTATATTTGACATTATTTTTTATTATAGATAGATTGTTAATATTGAATAGCACACTACAGTACTTTACATGTGCTTTAGCAAAATATCAAAAGTGTACTTTAATGCAAAGCTAAATATTATTAAAACGGTGGTTAATTTGACATTATTAATTGGCCTTTTATTCCATTATTGTTACTTTATCTGCATATATATATACTTTCAAGATTTGAAGTGATCATTTATCAATGCATTTAACTGATCATTGAGCCATTATGTAGATAATTAAACACTTTTGTAATGTAGGAATGTAGGCATAGGTTTGTCAAGTTAAGTAACCTTTATTTTCTATAGCGCTTTATACAATACAGATTGTTTCAAAGCGTTTTACAGGATAACAGGAAAATTATGCATTTCGACTGTTGTTCAGCTGTTTTTTTAGTTCTATTGTAAAGATTATCATTTATAAAATTAGTTAATTTCATCTATAAAACAGTTATGTTATCATCCAGCTCAAAACATGCATGTTCCATTATACCTACTAGAACTAGCCGAATTAACTTCTGTTAATCAGAAGACATGTCAAGTCACCTTCATTTATATAGCACTTTTAACCAATGTAGACTGTTTCAAAGCAGCTTTCCAGTGATAATAGGAAATTAAAGTAACAGAGATTGTTTTGGCTGTACAGCTGGAAAGTCATTGTCTTTTCATTGCATGAATTAATTCACATTGTAAAAATCATTAGTTATGTAAGGCCTGCCCAAAAGGTCCAACGACAGTTTCCGATAAGCGGGTGAAGGTTTACTGCATTACTGTCTTTTCCGTGTGGCTAAGTAATTTAATTCCAATTAAACTTATCTGACTCCATTTTATCACGACCTCAAATTTAGGCTAGATTGCCAATTGGTTATTGTCATTAATATAATAGTTTAGCAATACATTTGATTATTCTATTTAACTCTTTACTTTATATTTTACTCGTTCATTAGGAATCTATGTCGCTCAGAGAGTCTCACGCCGTCCGTTCTTTTTTACGTGGATCTCACGATCACAAACTCGCCAGTCTGATAGATAACCGGAGGTTATGGCTAAAGCAGTTTAACAATGCCAACACACTTGCTATTGTTAAAAAGTACCCATGTAACCCCCTACAGTCGCCCAAATAACAACTTAGTTAAAGCCCAAACAATAACCAGAGGTTGTGGCTAAAATAATGCCACTCCAAACCCTGCTATTATCTCAATAGTATTTTTATCTAGCCCTCTATTTGCGACTGCATAACAACGTAAAGTCGAGCAGTTAGTCAGGAATCTAGAATCCCACCAGATGTGCCTCACGCTCCATCTAAACTGGGATCTAGTGTGTACTTAACCCTGGCTTTGCGGAAACATAAGACTGAAATTATTTTCTCAAGTGGATTAAGTTAAGAGTAATTCAGAATAAAATGAAATGTAACAATTTATTATGTCAGGTAAATGTATCATGCCAATTTCATAATCAGTTAAAAGATAATCAATACAATAACATGAAATGCTCATAGATAAAGAGTAAAAGATGTACCTGACTCAAGAAATGCATGATGCTGAGTGTCTGAAAGATAATGGGCCGATCTCATTACAAATCACGCCGAGCCTCTCGCTGCATTCAACTACGCAGACTCAGACAGAAACTTCTTTCACATGGAAACATTTGCTAACAATGGAAATTTGCATTCAGTTTACACCTTTTGGGAGCAGGATGCCATTTGCCTGGAAAACACACTCCTCTGTGTTAAAGTTATCTCTAAACTGTTAAAAACTTTATTACCTTTGGTTTACTTATTTGGGAATGAGACATTTGTACTGGTCGCACTGAGACATTCCAAATGATACCAAACATGTATAGTGTTGTATGATAATTGTTCACATTAACCATATAGATTTCTGGGTGAATTTCAGGTGATCTCAGCATGAGAGAGAGAAGGAATGGGGGAAGGTGGGTCAAGGGAAAGAGATGTAGATTAGGATGATGCTGAGGTGAGACTTGCGTCTCGAAAGGTGATGCTAATTTCACAATAGAGGGTTTAAATGTTATTTTCCATTTTCTCCGAGAGTTGCCCTCTCTTCCAGTTCCTCTAGTTTTTCCAGTCTTACAGTTATTATATTATAGACCACTTACATAATACCGTTTTCAACTGAAAATACAAACATTTAATGCATTCTGGCCATTCATTTACAGGAAAACGGAGTTGTGGTATGTTTCAAATGCAAGTTTTTGAAAACGAGTTTTGAAGGTAATAACATTAACATCTCCAAACTGTGAATCAGTGAAAACGCAGACGGCATGCACATGCATATTACGTATTTAGTCTATAGGAATGCATGTTTGAATGTGTATGCGCGCAGGCTTTCTTTACAAAGTGACATTGCCAGTTACTTGTCTGGCCTACATAATACAGCATTTTTAGTTGTTTCCGCATGAACGGTAATCATTTTGATAATGTTTTCATCTGTACAGAGGAAAAAACTTTTGTCGTGAAATTTTTTTTTGTCATGTCGATGAGGCCTTCACAGGGGAGTCTAGTGAAGTCTCTAGTTGATACGGTTTGTTTATTAAGCGTGCAGGGCAACCACCCAGTAGAGCATTACAATAATCTAACCTTCAGATCATGAACGCATGAACTGACATTTCCGCATTTGTCATATGTCGTTGTTTAGATATATTTTCAAGATGGAAGAATGCTGTTTTATAAATGCTAGAAACGTGGCTTTCAAATGAAAGATTGGTATCAAAGAGCACACCCATTTTCCTAACGGCTACGAAGACTTGACAGAGCAGCCATCAAGTGTTAGACAGTATTCTAGGTTATTATGTGCGGAGGTTTTTAGTCCAATAATTAGAATCTCTGTTTTTTCAGAATTAAGTAGTAGGAAATTACTAGTCATCCAATTTTTTATATCAGCTATGTATTCCGTTAATTTTGTTAATTGAATTGAAATATAGAGCTGAGTATCATCAGCATAACAGTGAAAACTAATGCCATGCTTCCTAATGATATCTCCTAATGGTAGCATGTACAGAGTGAACAGCAACGGTCCTAGCACTGAGCCTTGTGGTACACCATACTGCACTTGACACCTCTTCGTTTTTCTGCTACAAACTGATAACGGTCAGATAGGTGCTGTAATGGCGATTTTTTCCTCAACTTAAATCAAACAAGAAATAAAAATAAAATAAACAAACTCAAAATCAAACGGCCACTGAGGCACCTAAAGATCAAATCTTACGCAGGGCACAATAAGTCCAATGTCCAGGCAAGCATATCGTTCATGTGGTTTATTTCCATTTGAGCAAGCATACAAACAGGCGTCTGCAGCCTCTCTTTCCCTGGTAAAAAACCAACAACCTTTCCCAGTGCCTAGCTGTCCTAAGTGTGACCACCATTATATACACGCAAACAGGTGCGCAGTACTTTCAAAATAAAAGTCCCCAAAAAAATACTCAAATTAACTAAAATAATAACATTAATATTCTGTATCTACATCAATAAAATAATCATGCAAATTATTTAAGGTGAAACAAAATAAAGTAATTTAATTATTAACTTAATTACAAAACAAGGAAATAGCTCCAACAGGTGCTCTCACCAGTATGAGAGCCACTGGTCTGTAGTTGTTAAGACAGTAGACTGTGGCTTTCTTTGGAACAGGCATGATAGTGGTGGATTTGAAACAGAAGGGGATTGTAGCCAGGGTGAGGGAAAGATTAACGATGTCAGTGGTTACGCTGGTCAGTTCTGAAGCACATAGCTTGAGGACGCTTCCTGGAATGTTATCTGGACCTGCCGCCTTGCGTGTGTTTACTCTACTCAGTGACTTGTTAACCTGAGTAGGGGTTAGCGTTAACATCTCTTCCGCCTCGTCAGGAGCCACGTCCAGCGTTGATCAGGGCTCTGTGTTCAGTGCTTCAAAGCGTGTATAGAAGAGGTTGAGCTCATCAGGCAGAGATGCATAGCTTTTTGCAATTGTCCGGCCTTTATAGTCTGTGCTGTGTGTTAGACCTTGCCACATTTTCCTGGAATCATAGTAGTTTTCCAGTTTCTGTCTGTAAGATACTTTGGCAACTTTTATGCTCCTGCGAACTTGTCTATCTTGTCTATTTTTAAGTGTTACAACCCTTCTTTGGCTCTTAACAATCTAGGGATTGAGAAGGGGAACATTAAACCAGTTCGGACCCCTGTCCATGGGTGTCAGTTTGGTTTGAAATGTGCTGGGGACAGAGACGCATTCGGAAGGGCATTTTCAAAAGTGCTGGGTACAATGACGCATTCATTATTTTTTCTCTTTCGCGCAGGTCATGTTTTGAAAGACGATGTCATGTAGCTTACTGATGTAAATAAATAAAAATGTATACAAAGATGTGATGTCTGACCAAAAATGTGATGGTACTTTGGGTTTAATTGGTCGTACAATGAGATCTAATATATGTTGTTAGTATCGTGAATTTTGCATGTTGCGTATGTACTGTAATGGTCCAGTGGCAGAATTTTTGCCAAGCGTGTCGGAGGTTCTGGGTTCTAATCCGCACTCGTATAGTTTTTTTTCCCTCATCAAAACCGATAATGTTTATCAGTGGTTGTATATCACGAATCTTGATATACTTTATCACTGATAAACATTATCGGTTTTGATGAGGGAAAAAAAAACTATACGAGTGCGGATGGATTAGAACCCAGAGAAGCAGGGACACATTTGTGTGCATTTTGATTTGTGATTTCACCGGAACGAATAGAATCTCCGCAACGGATTGAAGCGCGCGTCCGAGTGAAGACAACACATTTTAGCGCTAGATCGCCTCTTAACAAATGAATGAAACGAATGCTGCTAGTTAACTGGAGACGTTTTATTTGTATTGGTACATCCGTGCCGCGAGATGTTTCAAAAGTGGTGGGGACAATATCGACCCTGGCAAAAAGTGGTGGGGACATGTCCCACCCGTCCCCCCCGTAAATGACGCCTATGCCCCTGTCACCAATAGTCACTGTGAATGAGATGAGAATAACGAGTGACACAAGACTAAAAGTAGAATGAACTTAAATTAATAAACGTAAAGTGATAACTATTTTACATATGATTAAAGAAAATCAATATTTACACAAAGATAAATAAACCAACCAAAAACAAAAGAAAACTAAACACACCGGCACATTTTAGGTGCTAGGGAGAACAAAGGGGAAAACTAGATTGTGCCAAACAAAAGAAAATAATCTTTAAAAAAAAGGAACTATCCCCTATATACCCTATAACTATACCCTAACTATCCACACAATAGTCAAGCTAAAATCAAGCTAAATGTGTATGTCACGTGACATGCTTACCTAACCCCTCTCCTCCATCCAACTTAACCCTGCTTTGAAGAACTGTTAAAGACTTTCAAAACTCACAAATGAGAAGTTTCTAGGGCAGTCAAAAATAGGCAAGTTTAACATGACAGTCAAAGCACTTAACTAAACTAAACCAAACAAAGAGAAACAAAACACATCACAAGTTAAGTTCAATACAAAAACAGTCTCTCCCGCTCTGGAAGTAGCATGTCCCTTAAGTCGGGTGCACATTGTGCGATTTTGGCCGCGATTGGGCCGTCTGAGACAAATTCAGCAAATCCTAAAAGAATCCTCTGATCCTATGCTAAAATCTGAAGTCTTTGATCGTTAGTTAAGTTTAACATGTTCACCGACAGCCGTTTAATGACCGTTGCGATCAAATCTTACCTCAGACAAAATTAACCAAATTGGGGCACAGCCAATCCACTCATCACGAATGATTGATAGGCAAAACAGCCAATCAGCACGTCACCTGTTAAAGTGAAAGTAAGAGAGAGAAAAAAGGAACTGAAAAGAGAAACACGCACGAAAAATCCCCAAGGATGTAACAGTAAGCTTCAGAGTCACCGGATTTAAATGTCATAGAGCAAGCATGTAGACTGTAGAGTACCTGAGCAGTAACCCATGGTTTCTGATTTGGATATGTACAGGTCTTCTGTGGTATGATATTTGTATGCATGTGCTGATGTAGGCCGTAACAGTTGATGCATATTCATCAACATTGACAGTGGAATGCTGCTGTATTGCTGCTGTCATGAATACATCCCAATCAGTACATGCAGAGCAGTCTTTCAGAAACTTACCAATTCACAAAATTAACGGAATGCATAGCTGATATAAAACACTGGATGCCTAGTAATTTACTACTACTTAATTCTGAAAAAAAAAAACAGATTCTAATTATTACAGATTCACGTTGTTGTTGTGCGGGTGAGCAGGTTAAGTGTTTTCTGTTAGAACGGCGTCGTGTTAGCGGCCTCTAAGTTAATAACTAATGATCTTTGCAACGGAGGTGAACCAATCAAAACTAACTTTAGCTGGACAATAACTTTATTCTAGAGCTGCTGTAAAGCCAACACAATCTCTGTTACTTTAATTTCCTATTATCACTGTAAAGCTGCTTTGAAACAATCTACATTGGTTAAAAGTGCTATATAAATGAAGGTGACTCTGTTCAGATGCCTCGGACAACACTCTGATGGTTGTGAGATAGCATTGTCCGGAATATCCTCACTTGTTTCAGTAAATATTAAAGGTGCTCTAAGCGATGTCACGCGTTTTTTAGGCCAAAACATTTTTTGTCACAAACACAAAACATCTCCTCACTAACCGCTGGCTGCCTGTCCCCTGAACACACTGTAAAGAAACGCGATCTCTGTAGACAGCCCAGGCTCCACAAACAGCAACAAATACAAACTGGGCTTACCCGCTCCACGAAACATGACAAACTGTTCCAGCCAATCACAGACAAGAAGGACTTGGGGGCGGGATTTGGGGGGTTAGTGCGCGGATGAGGAGGAGGGAGGGTCTAGCTAGCCTCCGTTTTGTTTGACAATACTTTAAACGTCAACAAGAAGTGACGTCACCCGACATCGCTTAGAGAACCTTTAAGGCGCAGCAGTCCCTGTACTCAGTATTGCCAACTTACCGCCTTGAAGAACTAGTTATTCAACTTGAACTTCATGCAGGAGAGAGAAGACTCTCTCACAAAGAACCAAGGACAATCTCAGGAGTTTTGGAACAACTACTCCAATCACCCACTCTTCCGACTTCCTCACTTCTCCTGGGTGCTCGGCGTGGGCCTCAACAGGGCCCCAGGCCTTGACCAAACCAGCCATGCGCTCATGGAGAAAGATAACTTTCAAACAACTTCCACTTGCCACTTCCGGAACCCTCAACGACTTCAATTTTCCACAACTTCAAGAATTGTTCCCACTACAAATGCAAGTATTCAATTCAATGAAATGTGAAAATGAAATGCTGTTGGTTCTTCTCATAGTTAGATGGATCTTCTCCATCGTTACATCATTCCATCTTTCACTCATCCTACACATGTATTTATGTATGTTTGTTTAGTTTATTCGTGTTTATAATTTAGTTAATAAAACTTTTGCACTTTATGTATTTGGTTCTGATTCACTGCTTGCAAACAAAGTCTCTTTTACGATCTTGATCTTGCTACATGCTCAAAGCGCTGTACATGCTAAGAAATAATTATTCTTCTTTGGCCATGGAAGAGACCCTTTTCTTAGAATAAATTAATAATCAAGTTCGTTGGACGAACTGATTTAGTTATTGTAATATTAATTTAGCCATGTCAAGTTAATCCAATTAACTGACCCAAATATTCATAATTAATCATAACAAGTTATTATTGATTATTAATATTTCCTATAGCTAAGTTCCTTACATACGTATACATGGCATACACGGACATATACAGGAACAGTCTTGGGGGTAACGAGTTACAAAGTAACGGATTACAGTAACGATATTACTTTTTTGGGTAACGAAGTAACGCATTACTGCAGAAAATATAAAAAATATCGGTAACTACACTACTTTACTAGACTATAGAAACATGCTTTCCTGCGTTAACCAAGCTGCGTTTGCCTGTGTGTAAAGTTCCGTCTGTTTAAGTGGTGCGTGCGTGCGTGCTGCCTGTGTGTGTGCTTGCCTGCGCACTGTTGCAAAAGAGATCGATTTGAGTGACATAGCTGCTGGTGCGAAGGAGAGAGGGAAATGGAGACGGAGACAGGGGGTTTTGGCCAGTGGCGATATTCACATTACTTTCAGTTTATTGCTCGAAAGGAGAAAAATATTTGTGTGAAATGCACTCTATGCCCAGGCGACAAGTGTCTTTCAACTGCAGCCAACTCAATGAGCAAACTGTCTAAGCATTTGTCAGCCCAGCATGGCAATACAAAACTTGTGGCGAAAGATCCTGCTCGTCGGTCATTTGAAGGAGTCACTCATCAGCCGACCCCGCCTTAACAGGCTAAGCTTTTCTCAAGTCTTGGAGCGCAGCAGGTAACACAAAACGAAATGAACAGGCTTGTTGCAGGGTTTATTGTAGAAGACATGCTTCCCCTGTCGACCATTGAATCACCCAGGTTTAGAAAAATACTAGATAAAATATCCGCGACTCACAAGCCGACGTCCGACAGGAAAACATTTTCCCATTACCTGGACAAGTGTTATTCCGACATGGAATCGAAGCTCAAAACAACTTTCGAGTCCCTGGATGTGTCCATCACCGCGGACATTTGGTCCGCCAATAACAAAAGTTACTTAGGAATGACAGTGCACTGGTTAAACAGCATTAGTTTTAAACGCGAGAAGGCTGCTCTTGCCTGCAAGAGGGTGAGAGGAAGACACACTTACCGATGTCATAGCTAGCGAAATAGAACAGGTTCATTCGGCTTTTGGACTATCACATAAAGTAACAGCATGTGTCACAGATAATGGCAGCAATTTTGTAAAAGCCTTTAGAATGTTTGAATCCCATCCTGATGATGCGTCTGACTCTGACGAGCCATCTGATGATGATGAAGAGGAGGAGGTCACTTTTACTGATGTTGCTGAAGCTCTCTCTACAGAATCAGATGAGACATTTTCACTGCCACCTCATCTGCGCTGTGTATCACATACACTAAACCTGATCTCAAAAAATGACATGGAGAAATGGCTGACCAGTAACACTGACTGTAAAGCAGTTTACAGAAGTGCTCTCGCCAAGTGTGCAGCTCTCTGGACAAAAACTAGTCGCTCTACTGTGGCTTCAGACCAGGTTAAGGATGTGCTAAAAAGAAAGCTCATCATACCCACTGCTACACGCTGGAACTCGACTCATGACGCCTTGTCTCTCATCACAGAAATCCCAATCAGAGATTTAAACACCATTTTCTCTAGACTGAGTGTAAAGGGCATCACTGAGCGAGAGTATCAGTTCCTGAAGGAATATTGTGCAGTGTCAAGACCTCTTGCTGCCGCATTAGATATACTACAAGGAGAAGATGATTGCTACTACGGCACCCTCCTGCCAACCTTGGAGATTCTCATGTCAAAGTTGCTTGCTTTGAAGGATGGCCTTTCCCAAATGAGAGCTGGCATGCCTGGTGCTATTGTACAGGTAAACACATATAGACCCTACACGGAAAAACAATAAGTTAAATTACTTAATTTTTCTTTGGCAAGTTTTTGCACGCATATTTTTTAAGTAAATTTCACATATGGAATTAAGTAAACTCTACTTAACTATGTTAAATGAAAGCAAGAAAGAAAATAAGAAATTTTACCTTGGCAAGGAAAAAGTTGAAAATCTATTTAGTTGAAGTTTCCTTTTTAATACATTTAACTCAAACAATATAACATTGAATTAAGAATTTACTTAGTTTTTTATTCTTGCCTGAACTAACTTTTTAGTGACAGACAGCGAGTCTGAGCCTCGAACAATATCAGGAAGGCTATTCCAGAGTTTAGGAGCTAAATGTGAGAACGCCCTCCTTTAGTGGACTTAGATATCCTAGGAATGACCAGAAGCCTCGAATTTAGTGATCTTAAAGAACGCGATGATTTCTAGGGCGATAGAAGGTCCATTAAATACACAGGAGCTAGACCATTTAGGGCGTTATAGGTCAGTAGTAATACTTTGTAATTGATACGGAACTTAATAGGTAACCAGTGTAGATGTCACAGGTCGGGAGGGCCGACTCAGTCTACCCCCTCCCTTTAGCCAGTACCACTGAGGAGCAGACCAGAAACCAAGCAGAACAACGAGATAAAATTTGAACAGACTTTATTGACTTAAAGAATTTGTAATTCCTAATTTTAAAACTTCTTCTTTCTTGCTCAGGATCCAACGGGCCGCAGGGAAATGCCACTCCTCAACGGCGGCGCGTACCTTGAAGGCTGAAGGGGCATTGACTGGACAACAGGTAAGTACTCTAAGCACGGTTGACTCTTCTCAGTCTCTCAGGTGCCAAAGGCTTACTCTGCGTATGGTGAACTCTTCTCAGTCTCTCAGGTGCCAAAGGCTTACTCTCAGTACGGTTGACTCTTCTCAGTCTCTCAGATGCCCGAGACTTACGGCTGTGAAAGGGGGCGTCGACTGGACAGCAGGCGAGTACTCTAAGTACGGTTGGTTCTTCCCAATATATCGGGTGCAGAAGGTTTTCGGCTGTGAAAGGGGCGTCGACTGGACAGCAAGTGGGTACTCCAAGTACGTTTGGTCCTTCCCAATATATCAGGTGCAGAAGGCTCAGACTTCACATTCACTCAATCTCTTCCTCAGAAAACTCCAACTGTAACACAAGACAAGACCGATGGGCACGTGACAGAACTCTGTACATTAAGCATGCAGCAAATTCACCTCAACCACACACGGTGGGGCACCGCATTAACACACGTCACTCTCATCCACTCCGTGAAGTTTAGGGCCATGGCCCACCTCCTCGCTCTGAACAGTGGGGGCGGTAAGACGGAAGAATTTAGCGACATCAATCATGCATCACAACAGCTGTCTTCTCATTCAGACGTCTGGACTCTTTTTTTCCCCATGCCACTCCTCCTCATATACGATATCTTCATGTGAGGATCACATTCAATACAGCCAATAGAAGGTTGTTACTTATCTTCACCCCAGTGAGTAGACTCGATGATACTTGGTATACAACTTCGCCCTCTGCCTCTCTGTTCTTCGCCTTCAATTCTTTGGAGCAGATCCCTTTCCGCAGATCGATCTCACCAGCCGATTCGTCCCACGGAAATCTCTCAGCCCATCTTGACAGGAACCAGAAAAAGGGACAACAATAACCCAACACTGCAACCCCCGGGCCGGGTCATAGCTGAATGGTTTCTGATCTCTGCCTTGTAAAGCTTCCTAATTAATATCATTAACATATAAAATAGCCCCAGTCACCGTCCAAAACCTTTACTTGAAAACAGCAAATGGCAAGATACCTCCAAATTCCTGCAGTTCTCCGGCTCTCTACCACAAGGAAAAGTGCGTACTTCTGCTCGTGGCGCTAATGTTACCCGCATCAGGGCTGGGAAGCCTGAATGAACCGGTCTGGAGAATAATAAAATAAACACTGTGAGTCAGGAGTACTGGCTGCAAGCTCCGGCAAACTCCGACTCTTTTCTTAGCTTACAGTGTATTCACAATATTAACATATTTAACTTTACAGAACAACAATTACTTTTTTCTCTGTAACACAACACATTCCATTAAAGAAAATAACATTTCAATAAAGGCTTTTCAGAAGTTATTTTTGTCTGTACTTGACTTTTTCTGCAACACATTAGAATCAATCACAATACATTGACCTGCTACAGTGTTTTCACATCATAAAAATTAATTACATTTTCAAACTGCTACATAAATGAATCTTGCATTTGGCTTCACACTAACCTCATGTTTTACATGTAAATCACCATTTTGGCTCTAGTTCACGTATACGTGCACCGCCATTTTGGCTCGAGATAGCTCCAGTTGCAAATGTACATTTAACTCGCTTAAACTTTATCATCCAATTAAAATCAATCATATAAAACACTTTAGAAACATTCCTAAACTCTTTTCACATGAGTATTTTCTCTCATTTCTCTTCAAATTCACATATTTGTCACTCATGCGTAATCCGATATATTACTACTGCATGCATATTAATAAAACAAACAGTCTTTCTCAGTAACCAGGCCCGGATTGGCTAATCGGGATAATTCCCGGTGGGCCGGTCTGTTTTATTGGCCGGGAGGGCTGGTGTTGTCATGGCACTGGGTTGAATGCTTTCCCTATTTAGGCTGCAGTCACAGCTCAACCCCACTATTTCTTTTTTATTATTTCCTCGCAGCCTCACAAAAAAAAGAGATGTGCGAACAAAAAATAAAAGATACAAAAAATGGGTAATCGTAGCCTAGGCACAAAGGCGGCGCTGAAAAGCCCAGAATAATAAAACATCTCTAGAAACTCAAGCGGCCAAATAGCCTCCGAGACAGGGCCGGACCCACCATTGAGGTCCCCGAGGTCCGGACCTCAGTAATTTTTCTGAGTGTCCCTTACGAAAAAGAAGTTTATTCAAGTGTTCTATTAGTATACTTATTTTAAACTAAAAATAAGAAGACCAATTGCAAATGTTTTATTGAAAGTGTAATCTATTAAATGGAATTAACAAATCATCTAAGAAGAAGTATCTTTATAATAGTGTTATATTTTAATAAATTGTTTTGTTTGTTTTATGGTGAGCTTGTTTAATCGGGGAAAAAAGAGACTATTAAAGTAACTAGGTTACATTTACACGACAACAATGTCAAACAGAAAAGTTTTTCCTTTGCTTTTTTCGTGTTAGTTTATTAGTTCATTAGTTTGAATATTGGAACAAACACTATAATAACATCTTAGTTGACATTTTTGACAAAACATCCCATACTATATATGTAACATATGAGCAGAAATTGGCGAACAAAAGCTTATTTGATGTGGCATTTGATGTCTTTTTTTTACAATAAAAACTTTATAATTTATCCAAAAACGAATCAACGAAATCTTGTCTAAACATTCATATTTAGTCTGTAACATTTCGTGTGTATGATATATTAGCATATAAATGTTAAATTGCAGTTTGTTGCTTATACAAAGACATTCTATTTCAACATATTTCAGTCTATTTTTACTCATCTCAGTAGGCTATAGCAATATAGTTTGGTCAAAGCTTGGTCGAGTGTGAATGAACAGCACAGATGGGCGCGCTGTACAGCTGTAGTAAACAACTACAATGTAGTTGCACAGCGCCTACATTCATATTTAAACAGTCTTTTGCGGTTTACAGACACTGTTCTATATCATGCCTGTGTGCCTGTTTTTCCTGCGTGACTGAGTATTCGCTGAGTTACAGTTCATTTTCGGACGCGTTTCAGAATGGACTTCACTGACAGAGAGACATTCATCTGTCGCATTATTTTTTTTATTTTTTTATTTTTGGCGAAAAGCACAACACTTTGTTTTTATTGTGAGTATCCACAAAAAAATAGACACTTAACAGGATCAAATGATGTATAGCACTTATATGTAAGATCAAAATCAAGAGAGTATTTTGAGTCTCTTTTGCACTGATAAGAAAAAAAGCGAGGTGGTATCGCCGGCGCGACCGCCGACCCCAGAGGGTTAAAAGTTACACTGCATTTAAATACTTTATATAGCTGAAACTTCACTATATTGAGTAAAAACAGTGAAATGACAAACTTTAAATGAACTCAGAGCACTTGCAGTTACTGCTAGCTCAAAAAATCACACACAAAGTCAAATCCAATGAGTTAAGCTAACTCATTACATTTGAGGACACCGATTACCTTAATTTATTTAATTTTAGAAACAAATAGTTATGAGTACTCTGAAATTATTTCAGTTGAGTTCACTAAAAGTAGATATACAGTGCAGTCAAGAAATTAGGTGATTAGTTAAGTGATTATTGGGCATTAGTGATGAACACCTGCTGTTAACCTGTTAGCCTTCACGAGGATGAGGACGCACTGAATCGTTCTTTGTTTAAATAGTTCAAAGTTACTATCAGATTTAATGTTATTACCTTGACAAACCATACATCATTAAAAAGATATAAGACTCAAGTTTAAGTATTTGACCACTATTTTATTCTGAGAAACTTATAGTGACAGTTATGTATTAATTTGTGTCTGGAGTTATGTAAAAAAAAAAAAAGAGTCGATACCTTTAATATGAATTATGAGTGTCAGCCGCTCTCTTTCAGAAAAAAAATTCCTGTGCTGTCGTCATGACAGCTGTCACGGGTGTGGTGCGGGTAGAAGAAGGCAAACAAGGCTCAGAGCTTCAATTGAAACAGTTTACTAGATATAATTAACACAGGTACTGACAGGCAGGCAAGATGAACACACACACACACTCTAAATAAGACTAACAACCAACAAGGACAGACTGAACAGAAAGGAACTAAATACAAGCACAATTCAAACATAACAAGGTGAAGACAGGTGACACAGATGATAACGATGAACAGGTGGGTAATTGCGGGAGTGAGTTTAGGTGTGGAGACAAGGAGGATTCTGGGAAGTGTAGTGATGACAAGGACAGAAGGTGCAGACGGTGACTGTGACATTACACCCCCCCCCCCCCCTCCGGAAGGTGCGACCTCGCGCCAAGGAACAACAGTAGGGCTGGGAGGGTGGGCGTCCTGAAGGCTGACATGGGCGAGGTCAAGGGGGAGCAGGAAGCCTCCAGGACGGAGCATGCCTTGCTGGCAGCCAGGGCGGAGCAGACGGCAAGGGCGTAGCGGAGACGTCCCTTCGGATGGCCACAGCGGAGACGCCCCTTCGGGTGGCCACAGCGGTGAGGACCCTTCGGCTGGCCAAGGCGGTGAAGCCCCTTCGGGTGGCCACGGCGGTGAAGCCCCTTCGGGTGGCCACGGTGGTGAAGCCCCTCCGGGTGGCCACGGTGGTGAAGCCCCTTCGGGTGGCCATGGCGGAGAAGCCCCTTCGGGTGGCCATGGCGGTGAAGACTCTTCGGGTGGCCACGGCGGTGAAGACCCTTCGGGCAGCCACGGCGGTGAGGACCCTTCGAGTGGCCACAGCGGAGACCTCCCTTCGGGCGGTCCAGGCGGAGGCCTATAGCCCCCCCCCCAAAAAAATACTTGGGGAGAGTGACAGGATTCGGAACCGGCTCAGGAACAGACACCGGCTCAGGAACAGACACCGGCTCAAGCTCAGGAACAGACACAGGTTTAGGCTCAGGAACAGACACAGGCTCAGGAACAGACACAGAAACAGGCTCAGGCTCAGGAACAGACACAGGCTCAAGTGTGTGCGCAGCCCACACACACCACATGGTTGTGGCCATAATGGCCAGTGTCGCGGTCACTGAGGGCTCCGGCGGCGCATACATGGTGTAAACAGTCTCCGGCTGAGCAGACGGGAAGTGAACAGTCTCTGGCTGGGCAGACGGGAAGTGAACAGTCTCTGGCTGAGCAGACGGGACGTGAATAGTCCCTGGCTGGGCAGACGGGACGTGAACGGTCTCCGGCTGGGCAGACGGGACGTGAACAGTCTCCGGCTGGGCAGACGGGACCAGTGGCGAAGGAAGCCCTCGGCTGGATGGGATCAGCGGCGAAGGCGGCTCTGGGCTGGACAGAACCAGCGGCGAAGGCTCTGTGCTGGACGGGACCAGTGAAGAGGGCTTTGAGCTGGGCGGAACCAACGGTGAAGAGGGCTTTGAGCTGGGCGTAACCAGCGGTGAAGAGGGCTTTGAGCTGGGCGGAACCAGCGGTGAAGAGGGCTTTGAGCTGGGCGGGACCAGCGGCGAAGGAAGCTCAGGGCTGGACGGGACCAGCGGCGAAGGAAGCTCAGGGCTGGGTTCATGGGCTGTAACGAATGTGTGTGCTGCCCACACACACAAAACAGCCATAGATCCCACAAGGAGCACTGCGTCCTCCAGAGCTGGCTGGACTGTCTCTGGCTGGACGGTCTCTGGCTGGACGTGAAGCGGCGAAGAGGGCCTTGAGCTGGACTGAACCAGCGGCGAAGAGGGCCTTGAGCTGGACGGAACCAGCGGTGAAGAGGGCCTTGAGCTGGACGGAACCAGCGGTGAAGAGGGCCTTGAGCTGGACGGAACCAGCGGTGAAGAGGGCCTTGAGCTGGACGGAACCAGCGGCGAAGAGGGCCTTGAGCTGGACGGAACCAGCGGTGAAGAGGGCCTTGAGCTGGACGGAACCAGCGGTGAAGAGGGACCAAAGCGGAGAATGGTGTTGGGGTCCATCTCGACCACCTCCTCCCTTGCGGCCTCCACGGGTTCCGCGAAACCTGGCCAGACGGGTTCCCTCAAAAGAACGTCCATTGGCAAAGGCTGGGAGATTTTGGCTCTCCTCGGCCAGGACGACAATTCTGACCCTATCGTCCATTTTAGGGTGGTTGGTTGTTCTGTCACGGGTGTGGTGTGGGCAGAAGAAGGCAAACAAGGCTCAGAGCTTCAATTCAAACAGTTTACTAGATATAATTAACACAGGTACTGACAGGCAGGCAAGATGAACACACACACACACACACACTCTAAATAAGACTAACAACCAACAAGGACAGACTGAACAGAAAGGAACTAAATACAAGCACAATTCAAACATAACAAGGTGAAGACAGGTGACACGGATGATAACGATGAACAGGTGGGTAATTGCGGGAGTGATGTGGAGACAAGGTGTGGAGGTGTGGAGACTTCAGGTGTGGAGACAAGGAGGATTCTGGGAAGTGTAGTGATGACAAGGACAGAAGGTGCAGACGGTGACTGTGACAACAGCGCTTGACCAAACAACATCCCTCAGGGCTTTTAGCTAAAAAATGTGCACATTTGGAGAAATATTGATATATTCTCATAGGTTTATTTCAGATTTCTATAGAGAGGAATAATATTTATTGAATTTATACCCAAAATGGGCCGATGTAATCATTATGAGCGCTGGACACTCAATGTATTGTGTTTTCAATCCATACTGGCAGCCTGAGGGCGCCCTATGCACATTTAGTCCATATGAAACACATGAAGAAGAGCCATATCATGTGACATTCCAGGAAGTCCCTAACATAAACACAAGGGGGTAATCCATCAGCCGGAAACTGAAGCTTCCCTTGGGGGCCGCCATTGTAGCAGACCATCACCTGCTGTTAGCATTCTATTGACTCCCATTCATTTTGGCGTCACTTTGACAGCGAATAACTTTACATCTGATGCGTTTAAAGACTCCATTTGTCCATTATTTATTTTAAAAGAAACACGGCAATGTATATGTAACAAATTAGCTCTATGAAATATTAATAATCAATCATAACTTGTTATAATTGATTATGAATATTTGGATCAGTTAATCGGGTTAACTTGATTTAGCTACATTAACATTACAACCAATTACTCGGTTCATCCCGTGAACACTCAATATTGGTTATTAATTAATTAATAGAATCTGGGGCATGGGAAATGTCTTTCTTACTAAGTACTACTAAGAGCAAGTAGTCAAGATCTATGATTAGTGACTCCAGATATGAGCTTGAGACACAGACAACTTTACGTTTGATATGAAAAGGACTTTATTAAGTAGACTAAACATTTAAACTACTCTAAAATGCACATACATACATGCATACAGTTTACCAAGGGAAAGAGAGCTGAAGCAGAATACAGGAAAGCAAGAAGTTATAGCATTGTTTGAAGTTCAGCAGATCAACAGCCTGAGCAAACCATCAGTTTAGTTCTAACACGGCCTTCTTAAAAAGGGGTAAGGATACTTGATGTATCAAATAATGAGACTAAGTTTGATACTTGCAGGTCTTGTCCATTTGAATTAAACTGTCCTGATGCAATTTGTTGAGGCTCCAGTTGATCTTTGCTGATGTGGTCTCGATGAGAGAGAACCAGTGGCAGTCATAGGATCTTTGGTGAATGGAAATACAAGGCCGCAGCCTGGCGCAAGCTTGGGAGTCCTTGAGGGATATAATGATTAATTTGTGTGTGTGTGATTGGTCCAGACGCCAAGTGTCTAATGGGAGAAACAATTCTGTTTGAAACTTTGAAACAGTGAATCATTTTGCAGGCAACTGGTATAATTGATACAAAGCACTCAAAATCCCACATGCTGGTGACCCCTGCTGGTCAAAACAGTGTAAATGCAACAAAAACTCATACATAAAAACACCTTTTACAGACATGTTGCAAATGTTTTATTGAAAGTGTAATCTATTAAATGGAATTAACAAATCATCTAATACGAAGTATATTTATAATATTGTTATATTTTAATAAATTGTTTTGTTTGTTTTATGGTGAACTTGTTTAATCGGGCAAATAAGAGACTATTACAGTAACTGAGGGGACATTTACACAACAACAATGTAAACAGATAAGTTTTTCCTTTGCTTTTTTCGTGTACAGATGACAACGTTGTCAAAATGATCCCCGTTCATAAAGAACCGCAAAAAAATTACTAAACCTTGTGTGCACAAAGTAGACTACTGTTGTACTCACTGTGTGAAGATGTAAGATGTGCTAAGTGACAGGTAAGTTAAGCCACGTCCAATTGTATATACGTGAGTAGTCTCTATGGGCTGAACTCAGTGAAATAAGTGAACATGCGGAGCGGGTGTCTGTCGTATCTCTGCCCGAAACAGCCTCCTATCAAAATAATTCAGAAGAGATTTGTGACCTAGAAAAAATAGGTCATAAGTGTTATAGACATTGTACAACACCACATGGTTTTTATCCATTTTTATTTGAATACTCACAGACTATACAGTACATTAGTTCAAGTGAAAAAATAATTATTGTCAAATTAGGAATTAATGAAAGCTTACACGAATCACATTGTTCAGATGACTGTTTCTTTGTGTGTGTGTGTGTGTGTATAAATGTGTCATTAGCCATTTTAAGCCATTTTGCTAACTTTAGCACAAGAGAAAAATTATTTATGTATTGTGATTATTTTTATTTTCTGCGTGTGTTTGTGTAAAGGTGTCATAAGCCATTTTGCTAACTTTAGCACATTAATTAAGCATTTGTGATTATATTTCTTGACAATATTGATGGTTCCTTTTGGATATTCTACTGACTATAACTTTGTAACTAGTGTACATGTCAACTTATTCTAACCCTAACACTACCAGTCTACTGATACTCTACTAACACTCTAATAACTGCAATAAGAGTTGGTAGACATGTAGGTTCAACATTACTTTTAGTCAACAGAAAGGGACCATCAAAATAAAGTTTAACCAATTTTTGTTATTGAAATAAGCCTCGTCTGGATATTCAGTTCAGACTGGTGTCTGTTCAGAGTTGAGCTCTATGTGTGTTTGTTTAGTCTGAGTGCTGAGATTCTCTCTACAGAGCAGCACACACTGGAGAGGCTCTGATATCACTGTCAAACTCAACAAGCAGTGAGACATCACGTACCAAGACTCTGGCCTAGGCATGTGGAAGAAGAGGATGTGAACCAACACACATGGTAAATAGAGCACAACTAAGGTAACCATGGTAACAAGAAACACCGTTGCGCCTGGTCTGTTGTCACTGACAGGTGTTCTGGCAGGAGTGGGCGGGGCTTTGCATGTGATTATGCCTGTGACAACCAATAAACACACAGGTGCCAGAATTGAGCCAACACCAATATAAAAACCATGACCATCAGGGCCACCGAAAGCAAACAATAATGCACACATTACAGGAAAAATAAGTATAATGATGGAGATTATGATGTTACACGGGGTTGAGAAAATATGAGCAGAGATCAGTGGATATTTCAGTGTCAGAACCCCCTCCAGAGCCACCAGCTGTTGCAGGTGAACGCCACAGACTTTCAGACAAAAATATCCAGGCCTTATAATGACTGGGTCAAAGCCATGGAAAAAACTGAAAGAAAGAAGTTTTGACACTATATATATATACAGGAGCAGTTGCAACAGGTCACAGAGGAGGAGGAGGATGATGAAGTCTGAGATCCGGCTTCTAGTCTTTCTCTGAAGATGCACAAAATAAAAAGCCCAAATCAGACACGGCACCCCCACACACAGAGCAGCGATGAAGAAGATGGACAGTCTGATTGCAAAAAAATAATAGGAGTGTTGATAAGAAATGTTATGGTAAATGTAACCATAAGCTCTGGTAGAGTTGATGAAATCTCTGTTGTTGTCCTCCATGGCCCAAGTTTACTGCTGCACTTTGAGTTGCTGAAAGAAAAAAGAAGAAAACAACACTTTTAAGAAGAGCACCCTGAGCTGGTCTCACAGTCTGGCTAAACAGTTTTAATGGTTTTAGAGGGGTTTCGGTTGAGAGACCAGCTAAACCAGTTTACTATAGCAACTGACTAGAGCAAACCACTATTGGTTTTATATTTTTGCCTTTCACCAGAAAAATGACAAAGATATTTATAAAGAGTGAAGATCCCTTTCACTTTAGGTAAATTAAGAAAATTCAAAATAGCATATGCCTTTGAAAGAATTCTACAGAAGAATCATAACAATATTGAAACTTGCAACATCGCTATCAAATTAAAATGCAGTTTTTGTTAACTATGTCATGATCCATATAAAGTATAGTGTCATATGCCCTGTATTGTGACGGAGACACGCTTTGGATGAGATGTTAAACTGAGATCTTTCTGTGATTATTAAAAATCAGAGGGTGCTATAAAAGAGAGTATGTACAGTATCTGCCTCTATCCTTCTAAAGCCACCAACACACTACAAGATAATCGGGTCAATTTTGGGCCCAAATCCCTCCTTCTGACAGTCCTATAAAGTCCCAATTACCTTGATGGTTCTACAGATTATCTTGTCAGATTGTCCTGTGGTGTGAGGTGTGTTAAGAGTGACTGAATCTGCTCAGAAGAAAGTCAGGGCCACAGCGATCTCAAACATTTGGTATATATTATGATCATAAAATCCTGTTGTGTGGGGTGAACCCCGAGGACAAACACACACACACACACACACACACACACACACACACACACACACACACACACACACACACACACACACACACACACACACACACACACACACACACACACACACACAGTAAACTGGCAGGAGCTGCTAATAACAGGTCACGTGACCTTCAACCCCAATTAAGACAATAGTGAAAGAATACAGATTCATTCATTTAGCCTTATTGAATCAAACAAGTTACAATCATTTTTTTTTTCTGTAAATTGTTTACAAATACTTTGATATTTTATTTTAATCAGCTAAGCCGGCACAGTTATAAGTCGCCAATCTCAAAATACTATTTCCTGATTATCTAGTTTGAGTGGATATACTGGTCTATCATTACTGTAAAAAAGAAGAAGAAAAAAAGCTGTTACTGGCTAAAAATAGTTGTGGTGTGGAAAATTAAACCTGAGAAACTTTCAGTTTTAGTCTTCTTTCTTTTTTTTTTTTTGAATGCATCGTTCAAAACTGAAGTCACAAACTCTTCACACATTCGGTGAAACAGAAGTCTATATGCAGACCAAACTGTGAATCATTTTTCATTCCTTTCACACAAAATGCATTCAATGAGCACATTTTCTCAAATTCATGAACACTTGTCATTCGTACTTCACCATCTGCAAAACACTATATATTTGCAGCACATTCTTTGAATGCTAACAAACTGATAAAAGCACTTTCAAATCAGAATGATGGCAAACTTTGCACATTTCTGCAGTAATTATATTAAAATATAAAATATAAGAAGAATATTTACAATGAAATAAAATAATAATTATTATAAACAAAATGTTTGTTTCACATGCATGAACATGGTTCAAGGGAAACACATGAGGAAAGAAGAGAGAGGGAGAACTATAACCTTCATAGTAATGTATCCATCCATCTTTTCCATCATGTTTATAGGGTTATTAGGTCAGTTATGAATGACAAAGTGTGTTTGTTGTGGGTCACAACCTTTGCCAGTGTTATGGAAGAATGACTTGATTTGAGGCATTTTTGAATTATTTTGGCAGTTTTAGAGCATCTTGAATGTGAAATTAACCGCTGTGTGAAAGTTGGTTCGGGAACTGTGTGAAGAGTTTTGAAAAAGTGAGCTAAGTATTGAGAAATGTGTAGCGATTGTAAAAACAACTGCAATTGAAGACTTCAGATGCAAAAGTCTCTAAGTCCGTCTAAAGTTTTTGTTTAATATTAACATTTTTATTAGTCTCTTATGTATAGGTTTCAACCCAAGTATTGGCATTTCTGAACGGATTGATGCTGGGATTTAGTGAGTTTGAAGTGAAAGTATTTGATGAACGTATACTATGTGCAGAGAATATTATTATTATCTCATTTTTGACAGAGGCTTTTAGAGGCTTTTTGCATCTGATGTCTTCAATTGTATCTGCATTTATATCACAGTTTTATAATATTAATTAACAGGGTCAAACTATTATGGAACATTTGGATGCACTTGTTTTTCAATTAAATGAGCATATACATTTTGTATTTACCAGCTTTTTTGTATTTTCAACAGTTTTATGCTTGTGGCCTTGTTTCTGTATTACAGTTTTTAATTAATTTATTTTATTTTTTACAATAACTACCCATTTCTCAGTAGGTCGCATAAAAAAAATATTTTTCACCAGGAACTACTGGTGATCTCGACCTTTATTTTTAAGTGGAAAATATGTTTCTCACTTAAAAATAATGATCACTAGTAATTCCTGCATAGTGACTAAGTAACGCTTGAGTATTAGTGATGCAGTTTATGATCACGTTGAGAGTAAAAAAAGACAATTGCTAACGTCTCAGACACACGTTGTAGCAAATCATAATGTAATAACTGCACATAATGTAATATGTATTACATTATTATTGTAATACAATTTTCATAATGTAATTTTTTTTCAAAAAGTAATAAAATCTTGAGCTCATGTAATAATACATTTTCAATGTATGTAACAATTTTTGGTCACACTTTATTTAAAGGTGTCATTGTTACAGTGTAATTATATATTTAAGTACTGAATAATATTAATCAAATACATGTACTTACTATAGGGTTAGGGTAGGATTAGGATTTGGTTGAGGATTTGGTTGGTTGCATGTAATTATGTATAATTTACTGTTATTACTATGGTAAGTACATGTAACATATATAAAATGACACTGCAAAATAAAGTGTTACCCAATTTTTCACATACTGTGAGAAATGTATTACATTATGAACACACCATGGAAACTTATAATGTAATCACAGTTTATATGGTAATACCAGCACATAATGTAAAACAGTGTTTGCAATATAATAATTATCTTTCAATATAATAAATTTAAGCTCAGAAAATAATAATAAAATAAGATATAACATTAAAGTAAAATTAGGCTTATTAGGCTACATTGTGAACTTTTATTTGTATAAAAATCTTACTAATTTTGTGATTATTACATGCTCCATCCTTGACATGCTTTGATACAATCTGTATTGTAAAAAGCTCTATATATAAATAAAGGTGACTTGACTTGACAACACTTTGAGTTGCTTTGACCCAAAAACACATTTTAAGTTTTATGCATAAAAAAAAAATAAAAAAAAAAAGTTTCCACTCTCTTATTATGTACTTTTTTTTTTAAGAATTTTTGAGATTTAAATGGTTGTTATAAAAATGTGTTTAACACTCTAAAGAGCATCCATAATATTCAATGTACAGTTTCTCGTTGTATCAACACTTGGTGTAGAAGCAACTACTTTAATATCCCCATCTGGTCACTCAAGTAAAGGTGAAAGGCCGTAGCTGCCAATCATTTGACCCTTATTTTACGATTTTTTTTTTTACAATGAAGGTATTTGATCATAATAATGCAGGAAATACCTGTGAAATAACAGTGTTTTTTTTTTTTTTTTTAATAGAATATTTAACTTTAATTTTATGTTTTTTTATGGTTTTTGGTTTCTGCCAGTCATTTGACCGTTTTTTAAAGATTTTTTCACTGAAGGTATATGATTGTTATTTTACAGGTATATCCTGAATTATCACAGTGTTTTTCAGTTTATTTAATTTAGGATTTTTTACTTTAATGTTACAGTTTTTTGGGGGCTGCCAGTCATTTGACCGTTTTATCATTTAACTGTTTTGTTACTGTTTAATTACAGATTATATTTGTAATTTTACATACATTTTTATGTAATTTAAGAAAACAGAAAAAATACTGTATGAAAAATACAATCAATTTCCTGTATAAAAAATGTGAATTACTGCAATTTGTCATTAATGTCACAATACCTAAAATAACAGCTGAATTTTTATTTTACAGATATTATTTGTAATTTTACAGTGTTTTGAGTACAATTTAAAATTAAAGAAAATGATCGTCAAAAAATCACAGTTATTTTCTGTAAAATTAGGATTTTATTTTACAGTGTATATAAGAAGTAAAGTATCATGATAATAATAATATCAACATCAATAATAATAATAGTAATAGCAAATAATAATAATAATAATAATTGTTATAATCTAATAATCTAATAATTGTTATTACATTGTGAGCTCAAGATTTTATTACGTTTTGCGAAAATTATTACATTATGAGCATTTTGTTATAACGTAATACTTATTACATTATCTGCATTTATTACATTATGAGTTGCTACATGTTAATTTTGTGATTAGTAATTAAATAGTAATTCTTTACAATTTGTCATTATTACCTATTAGTTCTTACTGAGGCTAATCTCATTCAGTAATTATTGATTACCTAATAAGGAATCTCCTAAATTTGATATTACTTACTGATTAGTTAAGCTGTTTCTATATTAGTTTATAGTAGTAGCTGAAGTGTTAATGCAGTACTCGTAAGTCCTGTATTACTTTCTGCACAGTTACTTATTAATGATGGACCATTGTTCTAAAGTGTTACCAACATTTCTTTAAAAAACAAGAATGACATTCTCTAATCATTTGACTTTTTCTGGTTCGGGTTCATGCACTTGAACATTAAACTCCCTCCAGAGCATCCAGTCACTTTGAAACAATGTACCTGCCAAACACAAGTTAATTTGTGCTGGGTTATTAAATATGATCAAGGTGGGTCATAAAATGTAATAATATGTTATTTGACCCAAACAGACCAGTAAAGAACTGACCTGAGATCAGGCAGAGAGTGATGATGATGATGATGATGATGATGATGATGAAGATGAAGGCAGCTCTAATTCCAGATGGACTTCAGTCTCAAGGATATTCAAAGAAACAGTCGTGTCAGATAACAGTCATAAAATGCATAGGCATATCTTCTATATGTCTCTCTCATTTCTACTTCCTTATTCTCTAAAATGGTTCCACCCATCTTCATAGCTAACAGAGCAGATAATTGTTGAGATATGAGTGAAAGACATGCAGAGCAATAAATGCATACAATCACACAATGCAGATGCACATCAGTATAGTACTACACTTTTGAGAGCCAAGCCCATATCTCAATATCCAATCAACAACCAATGCAATTAGGCTGAAGTTTCATTCGCAGAACCGTTCTAGAGAATAAGGAAACAGAAATGAGAGAGACAGATAAAAGATATGCATATGTTTGTTTATCACTGTTATCTGACACGACTGTTTCTTTGAATATCTGTGAGACTGAAGTCAATCTGGAATTAGAGCTGCCTTCATCATCATCATCATCTTCTTCATCATCGTCATCATCATCATCATCATCGCTCTGCCCAAGTTTATAAATCTTATATAGTTAAGATCATTAGTTATTAACTTAACTAGTTAGTTATTAACTTGTCGCTAAACACGACACTGTTTTAACAGAAAACTCTTAAGTTCACTCTCCGCAAACTTTAAAAACGCGAACCCTGATGGCGTGCACATGCGTATTAAGAGTCCATTCTATAGGTATGCGAGTTTGAATATATGTGCGCAGGCATGTAGTCCTTTCCTAAAAAACCAACCCTCAACAAACTACTTGTCCGGCTTTGAAATTTATAATACAGAATTTTATCGCTTCGGCGTAGCCACGTGAACCGTAATTATCCCGACAACGATTATCTGTACAGAGGTGAAGGGAAGGAGGCCTTCACAGGGAGGGACTATTGACACTTCAGGACTGCGTTGTCGTCGTGTCCAGACGCAGGTCCTTCATCAGATCTGGGTAAGGCCTGGATCCGGCGGACTGCGGTAAACCTCGGGATAAACAGAGAGACTAATATTAGCGTAGATGCCATTCTTCTTATGATGTAACGAGTGTTCCCGGTGTTTCTTTTTAGGTGGCTCACTCCTGTTTGCCAGATCTGGGCAACAAGCAGGCCATAGCAATGCCACATGTCAGCTAAGAGCAAATAAATAAAACAGAACTTGACTTTATCTGAGCCACAAAATCTGTGTATATTAAATACGGAGTCATCTCAGCCTTAATAAGCCTGTTAACAAGCAGAATCACTGAAGGAAAGAAGAGAACAGAAAAAGAGATGAGCAGAAACGTCTCGGTTCCGTATGTAACCCTCGTTCCCTGAGTAGGGAATGGAGACGTTACATCGAAATGACAACGAAATGGGGGTTTCGGTTATAAGCCTATCACCTTCGAGTGTTAAAAAATGAGCCAATGGCAAAGAAATGCCATGGGTCTGCGGAATTTGCATAGCGTAACTCCTCCCACCTCGTGGGTATATAAGGAAGAACGCTGGCAGAATGCAGACATGTTTCCCTGCTGAGGAGCCAAGACTAAGCTCGGCGTTCCAGTGGAACAGCAGAAGTGGCAGGAAGACGTAACGTCTCCGTTCCCTACTCAGGGAACGAGGGTTACATACGTAACCGAGACGTTCCCTTTCGTAGTCACTTCGAGTTACGTCGAAATGACGACGAAATGGGGGTACCAGTCTAATCACGCCAGGCTGTCTTCCAGTGCCCTGCGTAAGTGTGAGCTCCCTGTCGTGAGACTGGCACAGACGAAGGACTCCCACTTAACACAGGAATACCAAGGTACACCGGGGAGCATATCTCAGTGGAAATATGCAAACCATGAACACTGGGGTGTCCAGCCCGTAGGGTGGAATCTTTCAACTCCAGGAGTGGCAAGGTGGCTTGCCGAGGGAAAACACATGCTCAAGGAGGCTTACAGTGGAAATACACATGTGGGGGTCACCCATCGGGGGGACCATCCACATGGAGGCACCTAGCCAACTGCGAAAGCTGCTGGGGGCATAACCTTGGCGTTGATGTCAACAGTGCGGGAGGAACTCAGGGCTTCTCGGGGAAACTCACCTGAGGAGAATATCGCACGTATCCAGTCCGTGGAGTGGAATGGCGAGCAAGCGAAGACACCTGAGTGGATCCTGGTTACTGGCTAGTTGAAACGAGTACACGAGAGGACACTGGTTCCACTCTGAGATTATAGAATCTAGCGAATGTGTTAGGTGTCGCCCAGCCTGCAGCTCTGCATGTCTGTTAGCGAGGCACCATGCGCTTTCACACCAAGGGGGCAAGATCGACTTTGCTGCTGGTATGCAAAAGTAATGGCGTCCACTATCCAGTGAGACAACCTTTGCTTGGAGAGAGCCTTGCCCTTCAGCTTCCCACCATTACAGACAAAGAGCTGGTCAGAGGTCCTGAAACACTGCGTCCTGTCTACGTAAGCACGGAGAGCGTGTACTGGACAGAGCAGTGCCAAGGCTGAGTCTGCTTCTTCCGAGGGCAGCGCTTGCAGGTTCACCACCTGGTCCCGAAAGGGAGTGGTAGGAACCTTGGGCACATATCAGGCCGGGGTCTCAGGATCACGTGAGAGTTAGCCGGCCCGAATTCCAGGCACGCTTCGTCAAAGGAAAATGCCTGCAGGTCCGGTACCCTCTTGACGGAGGCCAATGCAACCAGGAGCGCTGTCTTCATGGACAGGAACTTAAGCTCCACTGATTGCAAGGGCTCGAAGGGAGCACTCTGCAGGGCAGATAAACCACTGAGAGGTCCCAAGAGGGTACGAGAGGAGGACGAGGAGGATTCCCGCAACTGCAACATGATGTGCGGCGATAGTGGCAACATAAACTTTCAGGGTGGAGGGAGACAGCCTTCGCTCCAACCCTTCTTGCAGGAAGGAAAGCATACTGATCGGGCATATTGTGGGGTCTTCTCGGTGAGAAGAGCACCAGTTGACGAAGAGGTTCCACTTCAACGCATAGGCATGTCTCGTGGACGATGCTCTAGCGGAAGTGATGGTAGCCACCACCGCTGGTGGTAGGGTACTCAAACCTACCTCGTCCCGTCCAGGAGCCACACGTGGAGGTTCCAAAGATCGGGTGAGGGTGCCATAGGGGGGCCCGTCCCTGAGAAAGGAGTTCCTGCCTCAGAGGAATTGGCCAGGGCCGAGTCGATTTCCATACCGAGAAAAGAGATCCTCTGCACGGGGCAAAGTTTGCTCTTCTCCCAGTTGACCCGCAGGCCCAGACGCGCTAGGTGCCGAAGCATTAGGGCCCTGTGTTCGCAAACCTTGTCTCGAGAGTGAGCTAGGATTAGCCAGTCGTCGAGATAGTTCAGGACGCGAACCCAGTGTAGCCGAAGCGGCACAAGGGCTGCCTCGACGACCTTCGTAAAGACGCGAGGAGACAGGGCTAGCCCGAAGGGGAGAACCGCGTACTGATATGCCTTCCCCTCGAAAGCAAACCGACAAAACGGTCTGTGTCGAGGAAGAATGGAGACATGAAAGTAGGCGTCCTTCAGGTCGATCGCTGTAAACCAATCCTGTGGCTGAACACATTCGAAAATGCGTTTGGCCGTGAGCATTTTCAACGGAAGCCTGTGAAGGGATCGGTTCAAAACGCGCAGGTCCAGGATTGGCCGTAACCCACCGGATTTCTTCGGTACAATGAAGTAGGGGCAGTAGACCCCAGACTTCATTTCGGCTGGAGGGACAATCTCGACCGCACCTTTCGCCAACAAGGTTACGACTTCCGTACGCATGACAGGGGCATTGCCACCGACCATGGTGTAGCAGACTCCCCGGAAGCGGGGAGGAGATCGTGCAAACTGAATCGCATAGCCGAGCCTGATGGTCCTGGTGACCCAGCGGGACAGTTTGGGAAGCTGAAGCCAGGTTCCCAGAAGCTGTACCAGCGGGGTCATGGGGACCACAGACGTACCCTCGGTGAGACAGCGAGGCGGTATGACTGGCTTGGACTGGGGAGGCATAGCGTCCCTGTGTGGGAGCACAGTCATAGACCGCGTCCTGCCAGAGGAGACCAGGGAAGGACGTGCGTTCCACTGGGGTCTCGTCTGACAGGGGTCTGGCGATAGAGGGGGACGCGAGTGGCGAGGCTCGTAAGTGGTGCGCACTGTCATCTGAGAACTCTGTGATATAGGGGAACGAGAGTGGTGAGGCTCGTAAGCGGCACACACTGTCATCCACGCACTCTGGGGGCTCAGGGTTTCAATTTTTATATTTTTAGGTCAAACCGTTCTTGTCTGTCAGTCATATAATGCAGGTCTATGGTCACCACCTCAAAGAGCATGCACAGAGAAGTCCAAATTAAACATGATTTAATGACTCATAAATGTAAGTACACATTGATGGCCTAAGACACGAAACGAGCGGTTTGTGTGAGAAAACGAACAGTGTTTATATCGTTTTTACCTCTTGTAAAAAGGCTCTAAAAACAGCCAGGGCTGAGCACCTCCGCAAACTAATAGAAAATAACCAAAATAATCCAAGGTTCTTATTTAACACCGTGGCTAGACTAACAAATAAACAGACATCACCAGAGCAAAATATACCGTTACAGTTTAGTAGTAATGATTTTATGAATTATTTCAATGAGAAAATAGAAAGCATTCGAAACACAATTATAAATGTACAATCCTCTATGGTCTCTTATGATTCAGCCTCAATTATCGTCCCTCAAGAACAACTACACCGCTTTGCAACGATAGGACAGGAAGCGCTAAATAAACTTATTATTGCATCTAAACCAACAACATGCTCATTAGATCCAATACCCACTAAACTACTGAAAGAAGTGTTACCTGTAGTGGAAGAGCCTCTTCTTAATATTATTAACTCGTCTTTATTCTTAGGTCATGTTCCAAGAATATTCAAGTTGGCAGAAATAAAACCTCTCATTAAGAAACCGCAACTAGATCCAAATAACCTAGCAAATTACAGACCCATTTCAAATCTTCCATTTATGTCCAAAATACTAGAAAAAGTTGTATCCGCTCAACTGTGCTCTTTTTTGCAAGAAAATGATATCTATGAAAAATTCCAGTCAGGATTCAGACCGCATCATAGTACAGAAACTGCGCTAGTTAAAATTACAAATGATCTACTCTTAGCTTCTGACCAAGGCTGTATCTCAATACTAGTCCTACTTGATCTTAGCGCCGCGTTCGACACTATAGATCATAAAATACTCTTGGATCGACTACAAAACTACACTGGTGTTCAGGGACAGGCATTAAGCTGGTTTAGATCGTACTTATCTGACCGTTATCATTTTGTCTCTTTACACGGGGGAAAATCAAAGTTAACGTCAGTAGACTACGGAGTACTGCAAGGATCGGTGCTAGGCCCTCTGCTATTCTCAATATATATGCTGCCACTTGGTAATATTATAAGAAAACATGGAATTAATTTCCACTGTTATGCTGATGACACTCAATTATATATTTCATCACGACCAGATGAAAACATTACCTCATCTAAATTGACAGAATGTCTCAAAGATATAAAATGCTGGATGACGTGTAATTTCCTGCTATTAAATTCAGATAAAACGGAGGTATTACTTATTGGTCCAAAAAACTACACACAAAACCTCTTACAATACGACTTTAATATAGAAGGATGCCCTGTTACTTTTTCCACTACAGTAAAAGACCTGGGTGTTATACTAGACCGCAACTTGTCTTTCGAAAATCATATTTCATCTGTTACAAGAACAGCCTTTTTCCACCTTAGAAACATTGCTAAATTACGTAACATGCTATCTGTTTCTGATGCAGAAAAGTTAGTTCATGCATTCATGACCTCGAGACTAGATTACTGTAATGCTTTATTAGCTGGTTGTCCTGCATCCTCAATAAACAAGCTACAGTTAGTGCAAAATGCAGCCGCTAGAGTTCTTACTAGATCAAGAAAATATGATCATATAACACCGATTTTATCATCTCTGCACTGGTTACCTATTAAGTTCCGTATCAATTACAAAGTACTACTACTGACCTATAAAGCCCTTAATGGTTTAGCTCCTATGTACTTAACGGACCTTCTTTCGCCCTACAATCCACCGCGTTCTCTAAGATCACTAAATTCAAGGCTTCTGGTCATTCCTAGGATATCGAAGTCCACGAAAGGAGGGAGGGCATTCTCGCATTTAGCTCCAAACCTCTGGAATAGCCTCCCCGATACGGTCCGATGCTCTGACTCGCTGATACAGTTTAAAACTAGACTAAAGACGTGTCTCTTTAGTCAAGCATTCACATAATGCTTACCTTTTAGTCCTCTGCTATGCCATACGGAACCGTTTGCCACTGAAACTGCTTAACGCACCAGTGGGGCTCGACAGCCTTATAGACAAACGGGTCGGTCCGTATGGTTGCGGTTGGGTTGCGGAGAGTTTGGGTTGCGGAGAGTTGTGAGATTATGGTTTTCTAACACCTACTCCCGTGTAATGGAAATCATTATGAACATCAGCTATGCTAATTATTTCCCATCTGCCTTTCTGCTGTTATCTCGGGACGCTTGTCCCGAGAAAAATGGCGTTCGTAGGCTCCAGTTTTGGTATCCTGCCTCTCACGGGGATTTCGGATGCCTCAACGCCTGTGATGAGAAGACCAACGCCTGTGAAGAGACGACTCAACGCCTGCGAAGAGACGACTCAACGCCGGCGATATGTTATCCCCTAAATATTACATGATTAACTAAATGTATTTTTTCCAGGTACTCTCTGATATGCACTTACTGTAAAGCTTCTTTAAAACCCTATGATTGTTAGCCAGAGGAGAACTGGCCCCTGACTAGCCTGGGTTCTCCCAAGGTTTTTTTCTCCATCCAATCTGATGGAGTTTTGGTTCCTTGCCACTGTCGCCTTGCTTTTGGCTTGCTTAGTTGGGGATATTTAATATTCAACAATATTATTGAACTGTGTTGTACTACTTTCATGTTATCACTGTGAAGCTGCTTTGATGCAATCTGTATTGTGAAAAGCGCTATATAAATAAATGTGACTTGACTTGACTTGACTTGTAACCACAGCCACGTCCAAGTGATCTGAGGGCGCGGGCGCTTCGGTCTGTATAAATACTGTTCATTTTCTCACACAAACCGCTCGTTTCGTGTCTTAGGCCATCAATGTGTACTTACATTTACAAGTCATTAAATCATGTTTAATTTGGACTTCTCTGTGCATGCTCTTTGAGGTGGTGACCATAGACCTGCATTATATGACTGACAGACAAGAACGGTTTGACCTAAAAATATCAAAATTGAAACTACTGTGGAAACAAAGACACCTACTGTTACATGTGTGTCCTGTGTTTCCCCCCGTCATTGTGATTTGGTTGAGTCCTGTGTTAGTTTTCCCGCTCCTCGTTAGTTCTCAGTTCCTTCACCTGTCTACCTGTCATTATCAGTTCATTTGCCCCAGCTGTGTCTTGTTCTCATTATCCGTTCTAAGTGTATTTATACCCTGTGTTCTCCCTCACTCCTTGTCGGTTCTCGTTTATGTAACGTTTGTGTATGGTGTGTTGCTGTTTCCCGTGATCCTTGTTTTGTTTGAGTAAATTATATTTGAATTGGACCTGTTGACTGCTGCCTCTTCCTCTGCCTGCACCACACCCGTAACAGAAGAACCGACCACAAAAATGGACGACCAGATGGAGGCTTTCCTCTTTGACCAAAATGGGGCCTCACTGGAGGAATTCACAGAGGTATATCTTCACCTGCACCAGGACGTATACTGGGAGGAAGATTTCCTTAAACAGCGGTTCTGGAGAGGTTTGGATGATCCCTTAGCCCAGATACTGTTGCTCGATGACCTACATCTTCCATTCTCGGAGTTTCTGGACAGGGCGCTTTGGGTCTGTGGTTCATCCCTCACGGTAACATCAGTCCAGCCAGAGACCGTCCAGCCAGAGACCGTCCGTTCAGAGCAGCCTGCACCGCAGCTTCACGTCGCCTGCCCGCCAGAGCCTGAGCCCGTCGCCTGCCCGCCAGAGCCTGAGCCCGTCGCCTGCCCGCCAGAGCCTGAGCCCGTCGCCTGCCCGCCAGAGCCTGAGCCCGTCGCCTGCCCGCCAGAGCCTGAGCCCGTCGCCTGCCCGTTAGAGACTGTGCACACCACACGTAAGTCCACTCAAGAGGAGACTGCATTGATGGTGATGTCTACGGCGATTTTGTGTGTGTGGGCTACACACACATCAGTTCTGGCCCATGCATCCAGTCCTCCCGAGCCTTCTCCGCTGGTTCCGTCCAGCCCAGCCGAGCCTTCACAGCCGGTTCCATCCAGCCCAGCCAAGCCCGCACCACTGGTTCCGTCCAGCCCAGCCAAGCCCGCACCGCTGGTTCCGTCCAGCCCAGCCAAGCCCTCATCGCTGGTTCCGTCCAGCCCAGCCAAGCCCGCACAGCTGGTCACGTCCAGCCCTGCCGAGCCTGAGCTTCCCTGCAGCCCTGCCGAGCCTGAGCTTCCCTGCAGCCCTGCCGAGCCTGAGCTTCCCTGCAGCCCTGCCGAGCCTGAGCTTCCCTGCAGCCCTGCCGAGCCTGAGCTTCCCTGCAGCCCTGCCGAGCCTGAGCTTCCCTGCAGCCCTGCCGAGCCTGAGCTTCCCTGCAGCCCTGCCGAGCCTGAGCTTCCCTGCAGCCCTGCCGAGCCTGAGCTTCCCTGCACGCCTGCCGAGCCAGAGCTTCCCTGCACGCCTGCCGAGCCGGAGCTTCCCTGCACGCCTGCCGAGCCGGAGCTTCCCCGCACGCCTGCCGAGCCGGAGCTTCCCTGCGCGTCTGCCGAGCCAGAGCCTTCTCCGCTGGTCCCGTCCAGTCCTCCCGAGCCTTCTCCGCTGGTCCCGTCCAGTCCTCCCGAGCCTTCTCTGCTGGTCCCGTCCAGTCCTCCCGAGCCTTCTCCGCTGGTCCCGTCCAGTCCTCCCGTGCCTTCTCCGCTGGTCCCGTCCAGTTCCCCCAAGCCTGTCTCTGAACCCGTCACTCCCCCCAAGAAAATTTTGGGGGGGGGATATAAGCCACCCTGGCCACCTGAAGTGGCCTCTCCACCCTGGCCACCTGAAGTGGCCTCTCCACCCTGGCCACCTGAAGTGGCCTCTCCACCCTGGCCACCTGAAGTGGCCTCTCCACCCTGGCCACCTGAAGTGGCCTCTCCACCCTGGCCACCTGAAGTGGCCTCTCCACCCTGGCCACCTGAAGTGGCCTCTCCACCCTGGCCACCTGAAGTGGCCTCTCCACCCTGGCCTCCTGAAGTGGCCTCTCCACCCTGGCCACCCGAGGGAAAGTCTCCACCCTGGCCTCCTGCACGTCCTGCTCCGCCCTGGCCTCCTGCACGTCCTGCTCCGCCCTGGCCTCCTGCACGTCCTGCTCCGCCCTGGCCTCCTGCATGTCCTGCTCCGCCCTGGAGGCTTCCTGCTCAGGGTAGGCCACGCCCTCGTCAGCCTCCAGGGCGCCCGCCCCCCCACCCCTATTGAAGTTATACGGCGCGAGGACGCGCCTTTTTGGAGGGGGCGTTATGTTACATGTGTGTCCTGTGTTTCCCCCCGTCATTGTGATTTGGTTGAGTCCTGTGTTAGTTTTCCCGCTCCTCGTTAGTTCTCAGTTCCTTCACCTGTCTACCTGTCATTATCAGTTCATTTGCCCCAGCTGTGTCTTGTTCTCATTATCCGTTCTAAGTGTATTTATACCCTGTGTTCTCCCTCACTCCTTGTCGGTTCTCGTTTATGTAACGTTTGTGTATGGTGTGTTGCTGTTTCCCGTGATCCTTGTTTTGTTTGAGTAAATTATATTTGAATTGGACCTGTTGACTGCTGCCTCTTCCTCTGCCTGCACCACACCCGTAACACCTACATCTTGGATGCCCTTGAGGTAAGCTAAAACATATCAAAAATTAATTTCAAAGTGAACTATCCCTTTAAAGCAACACTAAAGAACTTTTCTTCTGCGGTCCCCCTACAGGTTGGAAGCGGCATTGTCCGTTACCGCTGTCGTAAATAATTTAGCCTATCGCAGCCTACTGTCGCACGCATGCTCGCTGTTTATCCACTGTTTATCCAGCACCGGCTTTAGAATGAATGATGTCCAATTGTAACGCTTGCCGTAAAGCAAGTCAAATTTGTAGTTTTCTTATGTCTCATTCGAACTACAGAAACGCAACCCGATCTGGCAAACTTACATAGTGTGGTTCTAGCAAATATATTATGGAACCACAAAGCGAAGGCAGAAGTGCCTTTCACCCTGTTACGACTTGATGAACCACTGAATCGTTTTTGGAAACATTATTTTAAGGTAAAAAAATCTTCTTTAGTGTTGCTTTAACGTCAACTCACCTCAATATGTTTTTTCAGATTTGAGGGTGAAGTTTTGAATGCTGAAATTTCATTCACCCGTGGCCGGCAAAGAAGACATTTCAGCCGATAAGAGTCTCCCTTGACTTCAGTGAATTCGAACATATCATTGATATATGGCCATGGGTCATCCCTGTCGGGAATCTTGTGATCATTGCTGGTAGCGAGAGCTGCACCTTCACCTGTTTCTGCGGTCATCTTCAACTTCGCAATGACGATTCAACTGACTGCTACAGTATGTGAGTGTATGCTGGCAAAGAGCTTGCGCGTTCCTTTTTTCAAAAGAAAAACAAGTTTTTCATTGGTTTGGAAAGCCAGTGTAATAATACTTGGAGCGGGCATGGGGAAATGTATCGGAGTAAAAAGTAAACTTTGTCTTTAAAATTGTAGTTGAGTAAAAGTGAAAGTAGATGCAAATAAAACATACTCAAGTAAAGTACAGATCCCCGTGAGCGTTCAGGAGAGGGTGGAGAGTACCACGCTAACCCGACACTCGCGGCGGCCTGGGAAAGCATAGCTGTCAGGTCGGACTTGGACAATGCCGCGACCCCGGGGGGCGGCAGCACATCAGAATCCTCATCCACAGAAAATACCAGCTCGCCTTGTGATGCGGCGATCGACATCGCCTCATCATCTGGAGCACCGAATGAGACACGAGGCAACGGGGTGTGGCAGGGGGGACTCTACCTTTAATAAGGTCACGGAGTCTCGATCTTAGCGCAGCGATGGTCATGTTCCCGCAGTGAGAACATGACTCATCCATGAAAGCTGCCTTTGCGTGTTCTAAGCCCAAACACGCAAGACAACAATCATGCCCATCAGATAATGAGACGGAACGACCGCACCCAGAAATACACGGGCAGGGGTGCGTTTCCCATACAACGACGTTACTCGCTGCTTCACTACCACAGTACATAGAAGAAATCAACTAGCTAGTCACGACTGTTTCATGAAACCGTATTGTCGCGAAGTGGTCGTTCAACCACGTTGGTTTATGACGTCACGCACGTGGTGGAGTAATCACTTATTTTAATGAAACTGTTTGAGATCGAATTAATGCTAGATGTTTTGATATAAATTACAGACATGCATCTGAGTAAAAAAAAAAAAAAAAAATCAGTTATTTCGCTTTATTTCCAGATTCAATCATAGGCTTGTTCTTACATAGTAGAGCACGTTCGCTCATGCGTCTTCAAAAACGGTGCTTTAAATATCTTGACAAACTCAAAGATGTAAATGACATTTGTATGTATTCTAAATAAAAGACACAGGTTGTACTGAATGCCAGCTTGCTTATTTTGCTCAAGATACGGATTTATTGAGTCCACATGTCATGCAATCTAGAAACTCTGCTTCTAACCACAGGTCGAGATCTGTCGCTCCAACCACACAACTCAGCGATGCTGTTTGCGAATGTTCGTTGGAACGATGGTTTCAGGAAACACAGACTCGTTGAACTGCTGATAACGACGGAACTTGTGACCATAGTTGGCTAATGATGCTTACGGAAACGCACCCCAGAATGACTTTATTTCTGTTAGACGTCTACAGAAGTTGTTATTGAGAATTAACAGGGGTTTAACTATAATGTGTTTCATTTGAAGTCACCATAACAGTGATTAGTGTTTCCATTAGTTGGGCACTTAACCCTTAATCTTTTGTCTTTGTTGGCTGCTGTGACAGTGTGTTTGTTAAACACATTAGCTGACATGGCCTGTTAGGGATGTCATGAGATAGCATGGTTTTCTTCAGTTGGTTGTGTGCAAATTCATTTTGAATAGGTACTCACAAAGTCATTGATTTCTGCTTGTATACCCTTCTCTGGGTCGGGCTTCAAGCAAGCAGATGAAAGGATATGGCAATGGAACTTTACTTCGGTGACCTTGAATTGTAATTTTTTTAAGCTGTAGCTTGAGATCATAATCATTTTCAGCTTGTGGTCTGTGTCACTGCAGCCAACGACAAGTATATAATCTACGATGGGCTCAATCCCATTTAGACCTGCTAACAGTTCATGCTGTTTCCGTTGATACATCTCAAATTACAGTTGGTATCTCTCTCCTTTGACCAAACAGTCTGTCTTAAAAACACCCGTGGAGTCCAGTGACTCACCTCTGAGTACAGCCGTAGTTTGACGTTACTGGGGCGGAGTGGTGTGTGTGGTGCCTCCTTTACTTTATCTGTGTTGCTCATCACATTGCATGTTGCCCCTGAACTGACAACACAGTGACTTGCCATGGAATCACAGGGAAAGAAACTATTTTTTTTCCTTTCATGTGCACAGTGCTAATGGACTCGACTGTGTAAATATCATCATCACTGTGCCCAACCCCTCCTTGGAATCTTCAATGGAATGAAGCATCCCCTCTGTAGATCTGCTTTTACTTTTAAGGCACACTTTAGCAAAGTGATTGTCAGTTCCACAGAGTCTGCATGTTTACCGTATGCTGGACAATGATCCCTGCCTCTTGAATGCACATTACCACAACATCGGCATGTCTTGCTTGTGTCTAAGAGTCTTGGTGAATTACTCTGCTTCCGCTGGTTAGGCTTAAATGGTTTCCTAGCAACAGCGTGAACCGTTTCGTCTGGAAGCATGCATACCGCATCCATCGCTCTCATATGCTTAGCGATCTGTTCAGCTGTGCGACACATATGTGAGCACAGTGGCTGTGAGCAGTGTTAAATTTTTTTTCACTTTACTACCTGCGTCTGGTGGCTTCATTTGTAATGCGCAGTACAATTTTGTCATGAATCGTTTCATCCTTCAATGCACCATGATCACAAGCTGCTGCTTTTTTTCTCAATCATAAAATTGTCTATGAATTCGCCTTCCTCCTGTTTACACTATAGTGACAGTAAGAGTGAAATTACCTGTACATATCTTTTTGCATATTCACTGATATTGTGGTTGTAGTCCATCATGCACTAGCAATGGTTGACACCAAGGAATTATGAGAAATTCTCATAATTCCTCTTTGCTGAAAATAAAGAATTGTGTTAGACACAATACCTGGAGAGAAGGGAAAAAGCGTCGTGCCAGACACTAGTCCAAAACAGATGAATCCAAAAATAGCTAAAAAATAAATAAAACAAAATGACAAAAGAAGATCCGCACACGAGAAATATGCCAAAAGGCTCACATGAATTTATTGCCCAAAGGCCACAAATAAAGTGCAAAAGTACAAAAAGTGCAAGGTGCGCAAATCCATGTATCATTCGTTCAGTCGTTTTTTTATTTAATAATGAAAGTAGAAAAATGAGAAAACAGTTCCTTTTTCGTTTTTTTTCATTTTTTCCACGAAACGAAAAACAAGAATTCAGCTTGATTTTTCGTTTTTCGTTCTGAGGTAGAAAAATGAATAAACAGCTTGAATATTCGATTTCTACACGTGGGCGGGAATGAAACGCCCCTTTCCTCTGATTTGTCAGCCGAAGATCAAACTGTTCCGTCATCAGTTCTTCCTCAGTTCCGCACAGCAGAATAAGAGTCCTCCGCTGCTGCAGTTGTGCGGATTCTTATCGCGTTTATTGCAACTACATTTTATCTTTTTCTCATCAAACAACCAGACTAACGAATGGCTCGACACAACCCGTACCGGGGAAGAGCCTAGACAGGGCTTTCTTCTGTGTAGACCAGCAGTTCTCAAGTGCAAGGGGGGTCCGTGAAATAATTAGCTATTTTCCTATTTCCGGACTGTCATGTTTTTTTTATCATGAAGCACGCTGTGATTTATTCCTAAGTGACTTAAGCCTACATAATGCATTTTAGTTCAAATAATCTAAATGTTGACTTTCAAAAGTAGACGTGCCAAGAAGGCTATCCGCTGTATTTTGGTTCATTTTTAGTGTGCGCCAGAAAGATGTTCAAGGAGACGTAGACGCGCTAAAGCAGCGCATCATGTTGTTGTCTTTATTTTTCAAAGGCATGACATTTTGTTGTCATTTTGAATGTGCACAAATAAAAATATACATTTTAATGTTTTCGAATGACAGAGTATTAAACGACAGAGTATTAAGTTATTTCCCCAGCTGAGGAACAAATCCAAGTGATGGCGCCGGCGTATCGCGCTTACACAACATATTATCAGTTCACTTCTAGCATTGCTAACTTGACATCGCACCCAGTTCATTATTAAAATAAAACAGTCAACCAAACATATAAAAAAAGTTATTCTGCTTAATTTAATTCATCTTTTGTACGATATAAAGGCTGTGCCGGTCAGTCCTTGCTGTTATTCCAAACTCATTTCCCTTTAAGATGCTGAATTAGCCTTTGTGTATATTAGGACTCGACTGAAGTACGAAGCCTTCTTTACATTAAGTTAGCATCCACATGTTACATTGCAAATATGGAAACGTTGGACCGAATAAGAGATGCTACAGTTGTACAGTGTCAGTTTCGATTCGAAATAAATTAGTTTAGGCTTGGCGTTTAAAATAGGCTAAATGTCGTTTGTAATAAGGGGCACAATAGCCTATTTTTTTATAGGCTACTATGTATATTTTTATTATACGTGGCTGCTTATTTTTCATTTTCATGCGTAGGCCTACGCATACCCTATAAGTTATTAATATGTTTATAATGTTCATTTTGTATTTTATTTACCGGTCTTTTACACTATTTCTGAAGAGTAGCTATACATTTTTTAATATCTCTGTTGTTCTCTGTAGCTACTCCGGTTGTTAGATAGTTGTCAGTCTGAATGACAGTTCATGCGTGAACGCAGGGCCGTAGCTAGAGGATTCGGGGCCCCCTGAAAAAATATTGATGTGGGCCCCCACCACCCTCCACCAATATCATATACTGTACAATAGATGAACATGGAGGCCCACATAACAGAAGATGGTGATGTTGTTGTAAAACCTTTATTTTAAAAGTTAAATGTTTATATAAAAATTACAACTAATAAAAACTAACAAAAAGCAAGAAATTGTTAAATAATAATAAAACCAATTTTTAAAAAGTATTATTTTTTCCCCCCCATCAGTCTGTTATAATTCATAAATCAAAAAGTAAACATTTAGAAATTGACAAGAATGCAGTAAAACCATGTATTGCCTTATTTTTTAATAAAGATAATATGGAACTGGTAATATTATTAAATAAAGCGAATACATTTATTCATCCAAGTGCAGTGTGTTGTATTCGTGTTTTCTCGATGTTTTAAATATCATCAGCCGGCAGGTCAGATGCATAATGCAATGCGTCGTGACTCGTGTAATTTTTTTAAAACTCTATTTACAATACTGTCAAAAGACAGGAATTTAGACCATGTAATCATTCGGTCGATTGTGGCGCGCACCGATAATAAAAAATGACTGTACACGGCAGACTGTAGACGGAAGTTTTCTAATTCCCAGCGAAATAACAATATATAACCGGTCTTTAAGAACGTCTTGATCGACTGGGATACAACCACTCTCCTTGCCTCCCTCTCCGTCTTTTCCTGGCATTTCTGGTACCTGATTTATGTTTTCTTTTCCCCGACATTTTTCAGTCAGTCAGTCTCCTGCTCTTCCACCAAGTTCATCGTTATCTTCAGGCTGCCGCCTCAACTCTGATTGGTTCTGTTCACGAGCTGGGGCGGGACTTACAATTTTATTGGGTCCATCTGATGTTTGTCACTGACTCTGACTGAATAATTAATAAATACTTTAGGTCGGACTAAACCATTTTTATGGAGGTAAGAGAAGCAGATATTTGGAAAAATATTTACCCAAATTGCACGTTTTTGTGGTTTTCATTTAAATCTCAGGCATACAACTAATATAAATATTAGAATTATTCATACAACAGGGGCCTAAATAGTATAACTGCTGGATTTTGTGGGGCCCCCTGGGCAGCGGGGGCCCCTATAATTGTCACCACCTTTCACCCCACTAGCGACGGCCCTGCGTGAACGTTATATAGGCCTTTGCATTATTTTTTCCTTTTTGTACTGGTGTTTAAAATATTTAATTTACAATTAATTATATTCTTTTTTTAAACGTACTGGGCGAGGGAGACCGTGCTAACAGCCGTCATTTACCCTGCCATACCAAGCTGATGCAAAGCGTAGGTGAATTTACATCTACACAGAAGAAAGCCCTGTCTAGGCTCTTCCCCCAACTTCCCCGGTACGGGTTGTGTCGAGCCATTCGTTAGTCTGGTTGTTTGATGAGAAAAAGATAAAATGTAGTTGCAATAAACGAGATAAGAATCGAGATGAGGAAGAACTGATGACGAAACAGTTTGATCTTCGGCTGACAAATCAGAGGAAAGGGGCGTTTCATTCCCGCCCACGTGTAGAAATCGAATATTCAAGCTCTTTATTCATTTTTCTACCTCAGAACGAAAAACGAAAAACGAAAAATCAAGCTGAATTCTTGTTTTTCGTTTCGTGGAAAAAATGAAAAAACGAAAAAGGAACTGTTTTCTCATTTTTCTACTTTCAATATTAAATAAAAAAAACGACTGAATGAATGATACACGGATTTGCGCAAACCGTTTTTGGGTTCAACCCTTCATCAGTGACAAAATACCTGCAACTTATCACTAAATCAGTATGTTAAAAAACACAATGAAACATAGGAACCCTGACAGTTACACAGATTATAGCATGAGAAAAATATTATATTCATGTTACATTTTACATATAAATTGTGTCGGTGTGAAACATGGCCTCCTTTTTGTGATATCCTCATTTGTAATTTAAAAAAAAATATTTGTTACAAGCTGTATATAAAAGCAATAGGCAAGGCAATGTAAGTTTATTCATATAGCACATTTCAGACACAATGGTAAATTCAAAATGCTTTACAAAGAAAAGGAATTTAAAATGACATAAAATAATCATAACAGATGCATAAGGTAAAAATATCATGCATTAGAGATAAAAATAACAATAAAAGCAGAGAGTCCTGAATCACTAAATGCGGTGCGCACCTGTCTGAATGGAAGAGTCAGAGAGCTTCGGTTCGCCAGAAACACTATAACAATTCCCGACTTCCTAGTGAATGTCGCCTCTGATGGCTTCCAGTGTCCCTCCAACCCCTTACTGGAGTATTCACCCACTGTCGCCTCTGATGGCTTCCAATGTCCCTCCAACCCCTTACTGGAGTATTCACCCACTGTCGCCACTGATGGCTTCCAGAGTCCCTCCAACCCCTTACTGGAGTATTCACCCACTGTCGCCTCTGATGGCTTCCAGTGTCTCTCCAACCCCTTACTGGAGTATTCACCCACTGTCGCCTCTGATGGCTTCCAGTGTCCCTCCAACCCCTTACTGGAGTATTCACCCACTGTCACCTTTGATGTCTTCCAGTGTCCCTCCAACCCCTTAATGGAGTATTCACCCACTGTCGCCACTGATGGCTTCCAGTGTCCCTCCAACCCCTTACTGGAGTATTCACCCACTGTCGCCTCTGATGGCTTCCAGTGTCCCTCCAACCCCTTAATGGAGTATTCACCCACTGTCGCCTCTGATGGCTTCCAGTGTCCCTCCAACCCCTTACTGGAGTATTCACCCACTGTCGCTACTGATGGCTTCCAGTGTCCCTCCAACCCCTTAATGGAGTATTCACCCACTGTCGCCTCTGATGGCTTCCAGTGTCCCTCCAACCCCTTACTGGAGTATTCAACCACTGTCGCCTCTGATGGCTTCCAGTGTCCCTCCAACCCCTTAATGGAGTATTCACCCACTGTCGCCACTGATGGCTTCCAGTGTCCCTCCAACCCCTTACTGGAGTATTCACCCACTGTCGCCTCTGATGTCTTCCAGTGTCCCTCCAACCCCTTAATGGAGTATTCACCCACTGTCGCCTCTGATGGCTTCCAGTGTCCCTCCAACCCCTTACTGGAGTATTCACCCACTGTCGCCTCTGATGGCTTCCAGTGTCCCTCCAACCCCTTACTGGGGTATTCACCCACTGTCGCCTCTGATGTCTTCCAGTGTCCCTCCAACCCCTTACTGGAGTATTCACCCACTGTCGCCACTGATGGCTTCCAGTGTCCCTCCAACCCCTTAATGGAGTATTCACCCACTGTCGCCTCTGATGGCTTCCAATATCCCTCCAACCCCTTACTGGAGTATTCAACCACTGTCGCCTCTGATGGCTTCCAGTGTCCCTCCAACCCCTTAATGGAGTATTCACCCACTGTCGCCACTGATGGCTTCCAGTGTCCCTCCAACCCCTTACTGGAGTATTCACCCACTGTCGCCTCTGATGGCTTCCAATGTCCCTCCAACCCCTTACTGGAGTATTCACCCACTGTCGCCACTGATGGCTTCCAGAGTCCCTCCAACCCCTTACTGGAGTATTCACCCACTGTCGCCTCTGATGGCTTCCAGTGTCTCTCCAACCCCTTACTGGAGTATTCACCCACTGTCGCCTCTGATGGCTTCCAGTGTCCCTCCAACCCCTTACTGGAGTATTCACCCACTGTCACCTTTGATGTCTTCCAGTGTCCCTCCAACCCCTTAATGGAGTATTCACCCACTGTCGCCACTGATGGCTTCCAGTGTCCCTCCAACCCCTTACTGGAGTATTCACCCACTGTCGCCTCTGATGGCTTCCAGTGTCCCTCCAACCCCTTAATGGAGTATTCACCCACTGTCGCCTCTGATGGCTTCCAGTGTCCCTCCAACCCCTTACTGGAGTATTCACCCACTGTCGCTACTGATGGCTTCCAGTGTCCCTCCAACCCCTTAATGGAGTATTCACCCACTGTCGCCTCTGATGGCTTCCAGTGTCCCTCCAACCCCTTACTGGAGTATTCAACCACTGTCGCCTCTGATGGCTTCCAGTGTCCCTCCAACCCCTTAATGGAGTATTCACCCACTGTCGCCACTGATGGCTTCCAGTGTCCCTCCAACCCCTTACTGGAGTATTCACCCACTGTCGCCTCTGATGTCTTCCAGTGTCCCTCCAACCCCTTAATGGAGTATTCACCCACTGTCGCCTCTGATGGCTTCCAGTGTCCCTCCAACCCCTTACTGGAGTATTCACCCACTGTCGCCTCTGATGGCTTCCAGTGTCCCTCCAACCCCTTACTGGGGTATTCACCCACTGTCGCCTCTGATGTCTTCCAGTGTCCCTCCAACCCCTTACTGGAGTATTCACCCACTGTCGCCACTGATGGCTTCCAGTGTCCCTCCAACCCCTTAATGGAGTATTCACCCACTGTCGCCTCTGATGGCTTCCAATATCCCTCCAACCCCTTACTGGAGTATTCAACCACTGTCGCCTCTGATGGCTTCCAGTGTCCCTCCAACCCCTTAATGGAGTATTCACCCACTGTCGCCACTGATGGCTTCCAGTGTCCCTCCAACCCCTTACTGGAGTATTCACCCACTGTCGCCTCTGATGTCTTCCAGTGTCCCTCCAACCCCTTAATGGAGTATTCACCCACTGTCGCCTCTCATGGCTTCCAGTGTCCCTCCAACCCCTTAATGGAGTATTCACCCACTGTCGCCTCTGATGTCTTCCAGTGTCCCTCCAACCCCTTACTGGAGTATTCACCCACTGTCACCTCTGATGTCTTCCAGTGGCCCTCCAACCCCTTACTGGAGTATTCACCCACTGTCGCCTCTGATGGCTTCCAGTGTCCCTCCAACCCCTTACTGGAGTATTCACCCACTGTCACCTCTGATGTCTTCCAGTGTCCCTCCAACCCCTTACTGGAGTATTCACCCACTGTCACCTCTGATGTCTTCCAGTGTCCCTCCAACCCCTTACTGGAGTATTCACCCACTGTCGCCTCTGATGGCTTCCAGTGTCCCTCCAACCCCTTACTGGAGTATTCACCCACTGTCGCCTCTGATGTCTTCCAGTGTCCCTCCAACCCCTTACTGGAGTATTCACCCACTCTCGCCTCTGATGGCTTTCAGTGTCTCTCCAACCCCTTACTGGAGTATTCACCCACTGTCACCTCTGATGGCTTCCAGTTTCCCTCCAACCCCTCTACTGGAGTATTCACCCACTGTCGCCTCTGATGTCTTCCAGTGTCCCTCCAACCCCTTACTGGAGTATTCACCCACTGTCACCTCTGATGTCTTCCAGTGGCCCTCCAACCCCTTACTGGAGTATTCACCCACTCTCGCCTCTGATGGCTTTCAGTGTCTCTCCAACCCCTTACTGGAGTATTCACCCACTGTCACCTCTGATGGCTTCCAGTTTCCCTCCAACCCCTCTACTGGAGTATTCACCCACTGTCGCCTCTGATGTCTTCCAGTGTCCCTCCAACCCCTTACTGGAGTATTCACCCACTGTCACCTCTGATGTCTTCCAGTGGCCCTCCAACCCCTTACTGGAGTATTCACCCACTGTCGCCTCTGATGTCTTCCAGTGTCCCTCCAACCCCTTACTGGAGTATTCACCCACTGTCGCCTCTGATGGCTTCCAGTGTCCCTCCAACCCCTTACTGGAGTATTCACCCACTGTCGCCTCTGATGGCTTCCAGTGTCCCTCCAACCCCTTACTGGAGTATTCACCCACTGTCGCCTCTGATGGCTTCCAGTGTCCCTCCAACCCCTTAATGGAGTATTCACCCACTGTCGCCTCTGATGGCTTCCATTGTCCCTCCAACCCCTTACAGGAGTATTCACCCACTGTCGCCTCTGATGGCTTCCAGTGTCCCTCCAACCCCTTACTGGAGTATTCACCCACTGTCGCCTCTGATGGCTTCCAGTGTCCCTCCAACCTGATGGCTTTCGGTACTCACCGTCTCACTTCCCAATCCTCTCAACTCTTCCAACCAGACAGACCTAACCAAACTTAAAAACAGCATAAGTAAAACAGTTAAAAAAATAATAAAACGATTATACATAAATAAGATAAAAACAAAACATTCTAAATGCAACTGGAAGCCAGTGTGTGTGTGTGTGTGTGTGTGTGTGTGTACAGGCGTCATAAGCTATTTTAAGCCATTTTGCTAACTTCAGCACAAGAGAAAAATAATTATGTATTTGTGATTATATTTCTTGATTTTTTTTTTATAGAAATAAGCCTCGTCTGGATATTCAGTTCAGACTGGTGTCTGTTCAGAGTTGAGCTCTATGTGTGTTTGTTTAGTCTGAGTGCTGAGATTCTCTCTACAGACCAGCACACACTGGAGAGGCTCTGACATGACTGTCAAACTCAACAAGCAGTGAGACATCACGTACCAAGACTCTGGCCTAGGCATGTGGAAGAAGATGGTTTCCACACAGTGAACCAACACACATGGTAAATAAAGCACAACTAAGGTAACCATGGTAACAAGAAACAACATTGCGCCTGGTCTGTTGTCACTGACAGGTGTTCTGGCAGGAGTGGGCGGGGCTTTGCATGTGATTATGCCTGTGACAACCAATAAACACACAGGTGACAGAATTGAGCCAACACCGAGATAAAAACCCTCAACAGGACCACCGAAAGCCACCAATAATGCACACATTACAGGAAAAATAAGTATAATGATGGAGATTATGATGTAACACGGGGTTGAGAAAATATGAGCAGAGATCAGTGGATATTTCAGTGTCAGAACCCCCTCCAGAGCCACCAGCTGTTGCAGGTGAACGCCACAGACTTTCAGACAAAAATATCCAAGCGCTATAATGACTGAGTCAAAGCCATGGAAAAAACTGAAAGAAAGAAGTTGTGACACTATATATGTATACAGGAGCAGTTGCAACAGGTCACAGAGGAGGAGGAGGATGATGAAGGCTGAGATCCGGCTTCTGGTCTTTCTCTGAAGATGCACAAAATAAAAAGCCCAAATCAGACACGGCACCCCCACACACAGAGCAGCGATGAAGAAGATGGACAGTCTGATTGCAAAAAAATAATTAAAGTGTGGATAAAAATAATAAATAGGTTGAGGTGGAGTATGATAATAATATTCATGGTCATGTAGATTTGATAAGAGATTTTCATCACCCATGGCCCAAGTTTACTGCTGCACTTTGAGTTGCTGAAAGAAAAGAAAGAAGAAAAAAAAAAACACTTTTAAGAAGAGCACTCTGAGCTGGTCTCACAGTCTGGCTCAACAGTTTTAATGGTTTTAGAGTGGTTTGGGTTGAGAGACCAGCTAAACCAGTGTACTATAGCAACTGACTAGAGCAAACCACTATTGGTTTTATATTGTTTCCTTATATCAGAAAAATGACAAATATATTTATAAAGAGTGAAGATCCTTTTCACTTTAGGTAAGTTAAGGAAATTAAAAAATGGCATATGCCTTTGAAATTATTTCTACAGAAGAATCATAACAATATTGGGTAACACTTTATTTTGATAGTCCACTTTAAACATTCTACTAACTATAAGTAACTTTGCAACTACATGTCAACTAACCATCATTAGAGGATTAGTAGTCTGTATGTGTAATATCTTCTAAAACTTTATTTTGATTGTCGCCCAACAGAAATTCTTCTGACTATAAGTTACTTGGCAACTACAAGTCAACTTATTCTCCTAACCCGAACCCTAACACCTTCCATAACCTAACCTAACAGTCTACTGACAGTCTACTAATACTCTAATGACAGTAAGTTGACATGTAGTTGCAAAGTTATTTATAGGTAGTCCACTTTAGACATTCTACTATCGAAATAAAGTGGAACCCAATATTGAAACAACGATCTCATATCGTAAAATATCCAACATGTTGAATATTTACGATCAGAAATCCTGTTGTGTGACGTGAACCCCGATGACAAACACACACACACACACACACACACACACACACACACACACACACACACACACACACACACACACACACACACACACACACACACACACACACACACACTCTGTAGACGGTGAGTGGGGGTTCAATCTTCATCTTCATATTTATTTTCATTCACATCTGAATGTCTGGCTTCTGCTGCTCCTGGCAGTTCAGTCCAGCCAGCTGCTATTGAGCTCAAGTATAGTTAATAGTCAAATTAGATACAATTATATGATAGCAAAGTTGTACACAAAATCTGCACACAATCAGAAACTAGCCCGATTGACTTTTGTTAATCAGCTAAGTTATAAACACAGTTATAAACTGCCAATCTCATACTAACCCAGTCAACACGTTGATCTCACAGTGATCTCTCCATATGATCACAATGTGAGTTCACAGTGAGCTAAAAGGGTAACCGCACTGTGTACTCACTGTGTGCTCATATTATAGCCACAATATGAATCACCCCAGCTAGAAATGTTATTGGACATGGACTCCAACATCGCTCAGATGTCAAATTTTGGATGAAAATGAAAACTGGGTTGACATCTAAACATTTGATTTCATATAATTGATTATGACAATGCTTCTAAACATGACATCCAACAGTATTTAAATAAGGATTTTTGTTTAATAATAAAAAAATACCAAACATTTTGAACTTCTGTTTCAGCTTGTGAATCTCAATAACGGTGACATGCATCATTCCGCAATGCATTCTGGGAGCCACTGATGAGTTTTGTATGATGCACCCAGAATACATTGCACCATGAAGCATGCCATCATCATTGAGAGTCTCACGCTGATTCTTGAGGTTTGTGTTTTTCTCGATGAAGGAATATAAAACTTATTGTACTCAGATTTTGTTTTTTTTATATTCAAATGCTGCAGGATCTCATGCTATAGAAATCATGGATTATTATGATCACCTAAAATTGATACCAGAGACTAGCCCCTGGATGAAATCAACAAGTAACATACTGGATCATATTTTCTCTTGCTATAACAAACACTTACAGCAGCCAGAGAAAAACTACACGCGTCAGAGCCCGCCAAGATGGGCGTGGCCAAGGGCTATATATTGGGCGCCCCGTCGTCTGAGTTCTTTAGGTTCAATCGACTGAAGCGAACTGACCAAGCACAAGCACGGCAGCTTACGCAATACTCGTTCCCTCCTCTCAGGGAACCGAGGTTACGTTAGTAACCGAGTCGTTCCCTTTCGAGAGGTTCCTCCTATTGCGTAAGTAGCTTACGCTATGGGAACACCATGTAAAACGCCGTGCGTGCTGACTTCGCTCTATTAAGCCGGAGGCAGATGCCTGAGCCTTTAAGCAAAGTAATTATCCAACGAGCCGGCCGAAAGCGGGCTTTATAAGGGACAATGTGGAACGGCCCAATGGGCATCCAGAGAAACACACAAGCACATTTTTATGTACTGACATGCATGAAAAATCAGTCAGTCAGTCAGAGACGGATCCTATAAGGGAGGAGACAATGCTCAGCATGTACACACTCCAGCCTATGCATAGTTAGACCGACAGTATGTTGGAGTGCAATGAGGGGACCTGTAGGTTATAAAACCTGATAAATGTTGACGGTGAGGCCCAGCCTGCTGCCGCACAAATATCTTGAATGGGTATCCCACTAGACCACGCCCACGAGGAGGCCATGCCTCTCGTAGAGTGAGCTCTGATGCCCAAGGGGCACTGAAGGCCCTTGGCTTCATAAGCCAGCGCTATAGCATCAACTATCCAGCGCGATATTCTCTGCTTTGAAACAGCGAGACCTTTGGTGCGGCCGCCAAAGCATACGAACAATTGCTCTGTCTGTCTGAACAGGGCAGAACGTTCCAAATATACTCTGAGCGCCCTGACCGGGCAGAGTAAATAAGCGTCGCTTTCGTCTGCTGGAGACGATAGCGCGGCCAAATATATCACCTGTGCTCTGAAGGGTGTAGAGAGCACCTTAGGAATATACCCGTGTTTTGGCCTGAGGACAACTCTGGTGTCGTTAGGTCCAAACTCCAGGCAGGCAGCGCTTGATGACAGCGCGTGCAGGTCGCCCACTCTCTTGACCGAGGCGAGAGCCAGCAAGAGAGCAGTTTTGAGCGAGAGCTGTTTAAGGTGCACAGTTCGGAGGGGTTCGAACGGGGCACTTTTGAGTGCGTCCAGGACCGTGGCCAGGTCCCAGATCGGCACTGAGGGGGGGCGTGGGGGATTTATCCTCCTGGCGCCCCTCAGGAAACGAACAACTAGGTAGTTTTTCCCTAGTGTGCGTCCTTCTACAGGGTCGTGTGATGCCGCTATGGCAGCCACATATACTTTGAGCGTGGAGGGGGTGCGGCCTGCCTCCAACAGCTCTTGTAAGAAAACGAGCACACTCGGTACTTCGCATGTCTCAGGGTTCAGGTTCCTGGATTTACACCAGTCACTGAACACCTTCCATTTCTGGGCATATAAGCGCCTCGTAGAGGGCGCTCGCGCCTCAGTGATGGTTCTCAACACTCCACTGGGGAGGTTCCCGGGAACCCGTTGAAGGGCCATGCATGGAGGGCCCACAGATCGGGGCGGGGATGGAGGATCATCCCGTTGGCCTGCCTGAGGAGGTCCAGCCTCAGCGGAATCGGCCATGGAGCAGATTGCATCATCTGCATCAGTTCTGGAAACCACATCTGGTTCTTCCAGAGTGGGGCTACCAGGAGCACTGCACATTTCTCCTCCCTGATCCGACTGATGACCTGAGGTAGCATCGCGACCGGAGGGAAGGCATACAGCGGGCGGCTCGGCCAGATTTGGGCGAGCGCGTCTGTGCTCTTTGAAAAGAAGAGAGGGCAGTGCGCATTTTCCTTGGAGGCAAAGAGGTAGACCTCTGCTCTGGGTTTGCCAAAGGTTTGCCATAACCACTGAATCGTCAGGGGGTGGAGAGACCATTCTCCTGGGAGAACTTTGTCTCTGGACAGCATGTCCGCTCCCTGGTTCAGAACACCTGGCACATGCGCTGCTCTCAGCGAGCGCAGGTTGCGCTGGGACCATAGGAGGAGCTCCCTGGCCATCGAGTGCAGGGAGCTCGATCTGAGTCCACCCTTGACGATTTATATACGAGACTACCGTCATGTTGTCCGTTCGGACTAGGACGTGCTCGTCCTTCAGGTACGGAAGCAGGGCTCTGAGAGCCAAAGCGACCGCTTTCAATTCCAGACAGTTTATATGTAGGCGCTTCTCCGGGTTCGACCACAAGCCGGAGACAGGCCTGCCCTCGTAAAGGGCCCCCCAACCTATTTTGGAGGCATCTGTCGTGATCATTTTTCTCCTTGTGTTCACACCCAAACTCACACCGGACTGATACCAGTCGACAGCTTTCCAGGGCGTCAGGGCTTTTATCCAGCCGTGATTTGCTCTGATTAAAAAGTGGCCCGAGCGCCACGCGTGAGTGGGGACACGGCTTTTGAGCCAGCGTTGGAGAGGACGCATGTGCAACAAACCTAGCTGGAGTACAGCTGATGCCGAGGCCATGAGACCGAGCATCCTTTGAAATCGCTTGACGGGGGCGCGCGCGCCCGCTCTGAACGATGTTGCAAGGCGCCGGATAGTGAGCGCGCGCTCTGATGAGAGGCGCGCCGTCATCTGCACTGAGTCTAGCACTATTCCCAGAAAAGAAATATTCTGGCTGGGGGATAGCATGCTCTTTGCAAAATTGATTCTTAGACCCAGGCATTCTAGATGACTGATAATCCAAGACCTGTGTGTCACTAACTGGCTCTCTGATTGTGCTAGGACTAGCCAATCGTCGAGATAATTTAGTATTCGCACTCCCCGCTGCCTCAGGGGGGAAATTGCTGTATCCATACATTTCGTGAATGTACGGGGTGCCAGTGACAGGCCGAATGGTAGTACTGTGTACTGGTATGACTGTCCCTCGAAAGCGAATCTCAGAAAAGGCCTGTGATGAGGCGCTATCGGAATGTGAAAGTAAGCGTCTTTCAGATCCACTGATAGAAACCAATCCCCCGGGCGAACTTGCGCGAGGATATGCTTGGTTGTTAACATTCTGAACGAGCGAATCATTAAAGCTTTGTTCAGATGTCTGAGATCTAGAATGGGGCGGAGACCACCATCCTTCTTCGGGACGAGAAAATAGCGACTGTAAAAACCTGCCTCGCTCATAGAGGGAGGGACTGTTTCTATAGCGACTTTCTCTATCAGTTTGAGCACCTCGGTGCGTAGAACATGTGAAACATCTTTTCTCACTTTCGTCTCGACCACCGCTGTGAAGCGGGGCGGTCTGCGAGCGAATTGAAGCGAGTAACCGTGTTTTATTATGTTCAAAACCCATTTCAGCATGCCGGGGATATTTTCCCAAGCTTTCGCTCGCACAGATATGGGCTGAATGCTGGCTGGGGGCGTGTCGCAGTGACGTATGGCTCCCGCCGGCAAATCGCCTTGTGCTAATACCGAGCTTACAGCTCTCAGAGGCGCGGGCGCGCGCTGAGCAGCTTTGTTGATGTTTAAGACTGTATGGACGGTGCTTATGGGTGGGGGTGCATAGACTGTGGTAGGCACGCGCGCCACTTTCATAAAACTTCCCGCTCGTGGCGGGAGGTTTTTGGCCATATAAACAGTGTTTGTGAGTTGGGGTGCGTGCATAACAGCGGGCACACGCGCTACTCTTATAGAATTTCCCGCTTTTACTGGGGAAGTGTTTATAACTGTGGGAACAGTGCTTATGTGTAGTGGTGCATACGTGACAGTTGGCACACAATCTACATTTATGGGGCGGCCAGCCTAAGCTGGGAAAGCATTTGGCACTGCTTTGACAGTTTTGATATGTGGGAATGCGCACTTTGGTGTGGACACGTGACCCTTTAATGACACAGGCAGAAAATGGCTCTTTATGTGATTTCTGTGTGTCGCCGTAAAAGCGGCGTTTGTTTGCAGGTGAGCGAGCTGTGTGGCTGGCACATTGGCTGCTGTACAGACATTTCCAGCCGCCTGTAAGGGGACTGGGTAATGTTTTAAACGTTTTGGAGAGAACGGTCCGGCTTTTGCGAGACACGCAAAACACGTGTTTTCGCAAAAAAACACTTTTGCGAGACACGCCCTTTTTCTTCCTGTAGCTAGGAGGACTTACGAGGCTCTGGGTTCAGCACAATCTTGGGCCGAGGTCCCCGTCGCTCGGGCGGTTGCTTCCTGTTGGCAGAGCGCGAGCGGCGTCGAAAGTCAGTTTCAGGTCTGGGCTGAGAGACGGGAGGCGCCGTCTTAGCTCGCTGCTGCTAAGGCGGCCTTTGGCGGCTCTGCGATGAGCTAGATCGCTTAGGCAGGAAGTGACACATAGCCTGCGAATCCTTACGGGCTTCGGTGAAGCGCTCAGCGAACTCCTTCACCGCTGGTCCGAACAGGCCGCTTTGGGAGATAGGCGCGTCGAGGAATGACGCCTTATCTGCATCCTTCATCTCTGTTAGCGTCAGCCACAGATGGCGCTCAAGGACAGTTAGGTTAGCCATAGCACGGCCGATGGATTGGGTGGTGGCTTTTGTGGCTCGCAGTGCTATGTCGGTGGCGCTGCGCAGGTCCTTGAATGCCTCAGGATCAGGTCCAGACTCGTCCATACTGCGGAGAAGTTTAGCTTGAAACACCTGGAGGACAGCCATAGAGTGAAGCGCTGATGCAGCTTGGCCGGCGGCGGCGTATGCGCGACCGGCGAGAGCTGAAGTACACCGGCAAGGCTTCGAGGGATGAGAAGCTTTGGCTTTCCATCCAGCGTTGGAGGGTGGACACAGGTGATTGGCCACAGCCTCCTCGAGGGGCGGAGTCCCCTCATAGCCTCTTTCTTTCGCGCCGCCCACAGAGGAGAGCGACAAAGAAAAAGAAGGCTTCAGGCGAGCGGAGTGCGGGGCCTGAAGAGGGCCTCGACACGAGGCGCAGGAAGGCATTTGAAACAACGGCCAGTTAATTTGCTCTTTTAGAAAGTGTCGCGGAGGCGAACACTGGCTAGCTTTGAAAAGGATATCGGTGATGCGCGCCGGATGGCTTAGCAGAAGGCGATCGAAGGCGGCTGAAGGCGCCGGCGTCCTCGAAGCAGTCCTGCTGTAGGCTTGTCGACGGCGGTGGCGAAAAGACTCCAAGAAATCCGGAGGATCCAGCGAAGAGAAGGTCTTTGCTGAAGGAGATTAAATCTAAAGAACTCAGACGACGGGGCGCCCAATATATAGCCCTTGGCCACGCCCATCTTGGCGGGCTCTGACGCGCGCGGGCGCGAAGCACGCTCATTGGAAGCGGGTTCAGAATCGCCCCGTCATAGGTTCGTGCAGTTGCCGCAGCACAGCCAATGACCGAGCTGCCTCGCTCATTGCTGTATGCTGTGCAGCTGCAATGCGTTTTACATAAAGACTTTAATATTTCTCGAGAAAAGGAGTTTTCCCATAGCGTAAGCTACTTACGCAATAGGAGGAACCTCTCGAAAGGGAACAGAGAGTGTGCTGTTAGTTACACTTTTAGATCACTGTGACCTGATTGCTGTTGTGACCACAAGATGAGATCAGAGTGTTGACTGGGAAATGTTTGCAGATGAACTATTTTGAGTCTTGGTCTACCATTACTGAAGAAAAAAAAAGCTGTTACTGGCAAAAATAGTTTTGGTGTGGGAAACTAAACCTGAGATACTTTCTGTTTCTCTTCTTTTTTTTTCTTTTTTTTTTGATTGCTCACATGCATCAAAACTGAAGTCACAAACTCTTCACACATTCAGTGAAACAGAAGTCTATATGCAGACCAAACTGTGAATAATTTTTCATTCCTTTCACACAAAATGCATTCAATGACCACATTTTCTCAAATTCATGAACACCATTGTCATTCAAACTTTTTTTTTTTAATGCTAACACTGCTTTTAAAACTGATAAAAGCACATTCAAATCAGAATGATGGCAAACTCTGCACATTTCTGCAGGAATTATTATACAATATTAGAAGAATATTTACAATCAAATAATAATAATTAGAAACAAAACTAATTGCAATTTCAGCTGAAAGCCGTAGTTTCTCTTAGTATTTTCTTAGTTTCTCTTAGTAATTACTTTGTCAGTCATCTTTTAGTAAAACAGGATGGCTACAACTCCTAAGTAATGCGCCCATAATTTCTAAGCAGCTGCTAGTTGACGAGAAAATGAAGCACTATTTTCAAGTGATCCACGAAAATCCCAAACGAGCCCGTGAGGAAGAATTGACAGAAGCAATTTTACCAAATCAAAGTAAGGGAGAATTTTTTTTTTCTTTTATAGATTTTAAATTTATAGAGTGGAAAAAGGATTTCCCATGGAAACACTGTTTTGCTACTCCTGTTCTGCTATTTTATATTTGAGTCTGACACTGTTTTGCTACTCCTGTTCTGCTATTTTATATTTGAGTCTGACACTGTTTTGTCACTCCGGTTTTAAGGTTTCGCTTAGCTTTGCTGCTGTTATTTGTGTTTTATGTGTTGTTAAGCAGGTCTAACTATATTTTAATCTGGTTGTTCTGTAAAGCACTTTGGTCAGCCTAGTGGCTGTTGTAAATGCGCTATACAAGTGAACTTGAACTTGATCTGTGACACACACACTATGCACTAAACTAAAGAAAAGATGTTGACTGTTAAAACTGTTGACAGTATTAGTCTCATGGGGCTGTTTACACCTGGCCACTTCATGTGTTTTCTCAGATCGGATAGCTATCTGATTTATGAAAACGATTCCATTTACACCTGTTCACATAAATGTGTTTTCGCAAAACGGATATAAATCCGATCTTCAATTCCCGCACTATATGCAGATTTAATGGAGTTCATGTCACCGAAAACAACAGATATGAGCTGCATTTTATTGATCGACAGCGAATTTCACAAAAAGGCTTTCTTTATTGTCACCATTGTTGAGATTCATACGCTGATTCTTGATGTCTCTATACTCCTAAAAAAAATAAACCAGCTCAAAACATTTTTCTGTATAATATATGTTTTTAAAATTTCAGATTGTTATACTGATGCCACAATATTTCAAGGGTCATGTGAAAAAATATGACATTAATCATAGACTTTGTATAAAACTGATGTCCATCTATATAAGTAACCTCAGCTAATATATTCAGAGATTTGACTTTCATATCAGAGGATCAGTTCACCACATGATGACTACAACATCATCAATAACTGGCCAAGATCATCTGATATTTTCTCCTGCATTAATTGCCATAACAATTTTTTTTATTAAAAACACAGTTAAAGCAACCAGCGATAAACTAATGTTAAAAATTCAAGGGTCATGAGCCCACCTAAAGCAGACACTGATCTCAATCATGGTGACATAAAATTTCTGTTAAAGTTTTTTGCACTTTATTTAATAAGTCGAAAAAACGGAGATGAAAAATTAACCCAACTAAGAAATTTACTTTTGCTATGGTAAAATAAATGTGTGTTACAACTGCATTAGGTTGTGCCCCGCTCACCTGCCAAACAAAGTTAATTTTCACTGGGTTATTAAATGTTATCAATCTAGGTCATAAAATGTAATAGAATTTGTTATTTGACCCAGACAGACCAGTAAAGAACTGACCTGAGATCATGCAGAGAGTGATGATGATGATGAAGATGATGAAGGCAGCTCTAATTCCAGATGGACTTCAGTCTCAAGGATATTCAAAGAAGCAGTCGTGTCAGATAACAGGGATAGACAAACATATGCATATCGTCTTTCTTTCTTATTTCTGCTTCCTTACTCTCTATAACGGTTCCACCCATCTGCATCGCTAACAGGGCAGTTAATAATAGCCTTATACCAACTGTGTGAAAAATCACTGAGCTAAATTAGATAACGGGAACTAGAAGAGGCCTCTAGTTATCACTGATGAAAGAAAAAACAAACGTCTTAAAGTCGACCGCAGAGAGATGAGATGGGCATTTGAGTTAGTTACTCGGACAGAAAAATGGAGCGCAACTGGAAGAAAACTAAACTAGAGGTATTTCGGATTTCATGGAAGGAGAGCTCGATTGCTTACAGAGAGGGCTCTATCTTGCACCCGGCGGAAATGACTTTGTACACTGACGCATGTATCATTCCTATTTTGCACCCGCGCAAAGCGGACTTTTCCCTCCACAGACGCACGTCGGTTAACTAAGAAATACACTTGCGCTCCCCGGGGCGGTTCAGCGCAAAGAGGAGGCGTGTTCCGGCGCAAACTTTCCCTCATGCTATTTTGCTGTTCTATAAAACAATTGCGCCACTGACCAGAAAAAACCTAGTCTAAAGTCAGTGGCGCGTTGCGGGTTGTTCATTATGCTATTTTAAGGGCGCAATGGCGCATGCTTGGCCATAATCAATGTAGCGTGCAACGCGCATACACTTTGATTCTCTCATCTAAGCAGCAGTTTTCATTTTTGCAAATCATACATTATTACGATAGATAGATAGATAGATAGATAGATAGATAGATAGATAGATAGATAGATAGACAATTTATTATAAAAGCATACATGTAGCTTACACATTTACCCAAATTATCATACGCCTGTTTAACAGAAGTTAATTTGGGTGGGTTTCTCCATCCCCAATGTCACTTCTCTGTGTTTTACGGCCCTGACGAGAACGTTGCTCTCCTCGGCTGTGAACCGCTTCTGGCAAATCCGCCATTATAATAGGAATCCGCTTTAGAACAAGCGCGCCTGCTCTTAAAGGGAATGTGAGATGACGCTCTGATTGGTTTATTTCACGTTACGCCCAAACCACACCTATGAATAATGAAGCTACTTCAGACCAACCCCTTTTAGATTTGCGCCAGGCGCAAGAGGCATTTATCCCGCCGGGAAAATAGCAACAGCGCCGGGATCCGCCCACAATGTTACTTGCGCTTTGCGCTTTGACACTTGCGTTTCAGATCGTTAAAATAGGGCCCAGAGGCTTTAAAAGCTGCTAGATCTGCTTATTTTTCAACCCCATTAGAAGAAAATAAACATAATCCAAGGTATTTATTTGAAACAGTGGCTAAACTAACGAAAAAGAAAGCTTCAAGCTCAGAAGTGTCCAAGCAACACAGCAGTGATGACTTTATAAACTTCTTCACTTTTAAGATTGATAATATCAGGGACAAAATTATAACTATGCAACCGTCTACTGCAGTATCGCATCAGGGAGTGCATTGTAGTCTCCCTGAGGAACAATTTGATTCATTTGTTGCTATAGGAGAGGAATAATTCTGCAAACTCGTTAATTCATCTAAATCGACAACTTGTATGTTAGACCCTATACCGACTAAGCTACTGAAAGAGATGTTTCCAGATGTCATAGATCCTCTTCTTAATATCATTAATTCGTCTTTGTCTCTAGGATACGCACCAAAAACCTTTAAACTGGCTATGATAAAACCGCTTGTTAAAAAACCACAACTTGATCCTACAGAATTAGTCAATTACAGGCCGATCTCGAATCTGCCTTTTCTGTCAAAGATATTAGAAAAAGCAGTGTCCTCACAACTGTGTTCCTTTCTAGAAAGAAATTATATCTGTGAGGATTTTCAGTCCGGATTTAGACCGTACCATAGTACTGAGACTGCTCTCATTAGAGTCACAAATGATTTGCTCTTATCATCCGATCGTGGTTGTATCTCTCTATTAGTGTTACTCGATCTTAGTGCTGCATTTGACACCATCGACCACAACATTCTTTTAAATAGACTAGAAAACTATGTTGGCATTAGTGGAATTGCACTAGCATGGTTTAAATCCTACTTATCTGACCGTTATCAGTTTGTAGCAGTAAATGAAGAGATGTCTTATCGATCACAAGTTCAGTATGGCGTACCACAAGGCTCAGTACTAGGACTGTTGCTGTTCACTCTGTACATGCTACCATTAGGAGATATCATTAAGAAACATGGAGTTAGCTTTCACTGTTATGCCGATGATACTCAGCTGTATATTTCTTCAAAACCAAACGAAAATTACCAATTCACAAAATTAACGGAATGCATAGCTGATATAAAAAATTTGATGACTAGTAATTTCCTACCACTAAATTCTGAAAAGACAGAGATTCTAATTATTGAACCAAAAATCTCTAAAATACTGAAATATACTGTCTAACACTTGATAGCTGCTCTGTCAAGTCTTCGTCGTCGGTTAGGAACCTGGGTGTGGTCTTTAATACCAATCTTTCATTTGAAAATCACGTTTCGAGTCTCTGTAAAACCGCATTCTTTCATCTTAAAAAAATATATCTAAATTGCGACATAAGCTTTCAATGAAAAATGCGGAACAATTAGTTAATGCGTTCATGACCTCAAGGCTAGATTATTGTAATGCTCTACTGGGTGGTTGCCAGTGTTGAGCATGTTACTTAAAAAAAGTAATTAGTTATAGTTACTAGTTACTTCTCACAAATAGTAACTGAGTTAGTAACTGAGTTACATCATTATAAAAGTAACTAATTACCAGAGAAAGTAACTATTGCGTTACTTAAAAAAAAAAAAAAAATCAAATAGGCCTATGTCAAATAATTTGGATGCCCCCAGAATTAAATATGTTAAATTAATTAAATGGACACTTAATAGTGTAGATTAGTGTTCAATGTTTTATAATAATAATTTATTCTATTTTGCAATTTTCTTTTAGAAACAAACTTTGTTATAATTGTTATATTGTTTTTGTTATATTTTTTTCATGTTATCACTGTGAAGCGCTTTGATACAATCTGTATTGTAAAAAGCGCTATATAAATAAAGGTGAATTGAATTGAATATTTTAATGTTGCTGTGAGACAATGTGAGAGACGCCTATTAAATTCAATATATTATTCTAAATATTAGCATTACTATAGTAGAACAAAAAAACATTATAGATGGTTTACTTAATATCGCACAGACCCCAACTGGCCAACAAATAAGTTTAAAAATAAATTATGCTTCTTAAGAAATGTACCAAAAATGAATAAATAATAATAAAAAATATACATACTCTTTGTGCATATTAAAATGATAAAACTGTTACACAACTTCACAACTAGTAGACATACTGTAGCCTGAATATTTTCTTCCTAACAAAAGTAAACAGTTTAACAAGTGCTCTCTCAATATAATACTGAACAATTTACCAAAAAAAAAAAAAAAATACTAAAATATAATATTTTGGGGGGTTATTTTTATAACCTATAGCGAACGTCATCATCAGAGATTATTTTAGCCAAATTCTAGACATGTTTGCCGCACGTGTTTACAACCGGTCAAACAAAGATGTTTTCTGTGAATGTTCCCTGCAGGTTATTTTCGGGTTTATTTTATAACCTAAACAGAACGTTACCTGGCTGACGGTAATTTTTTAGATTTTAATTGTATAACCATGTAAATTAATTAACGTTGCAGATATGTGTCATTTATTTATAAACAAACTATATAATGCTCGGACACCCTCGGTCTTTCTTGCGCAACTGTTGAGCACGCTCTCGGACACATTCGGTCTCTCTCGCGCATTGAGCGCGCTCGCGCCAATCGCTTTGCTTTTGTCCACTCCGGCGCCTCATAAACACACACACACACACACACACACACCAGAGAAAAAAACTTTGCAGGTCCTATGGCGGAGAGAGAGCCTACTCGGATGAAAGCCGCTTCAGTGAGTTCAATTATATGTAGCAGTACTGGTTACATCTGTCGGAGTCACTTCATATGAGGGGGAGTGCCCCTTTAATTGCGTCCTTCTGCGACATATAAGGGCGTCGCTATGAGTGTGCGTTCTCTCTGTGGCATTGAGCGAGTCACCGTGTTTCCGGTGGGACGCGGGACGCACGCATGTTTGTAAGGTAGGAGCTGTTGGCAGTGATTGTAGTGCGGCTTGCTCGTGGGTTGTTTCACAGGGGATTCTATGGGTTTTTCTGTTCGTTTAACTAAAGGGTGGACGGAGGAGCTTTGTGGGATGCCTTCGAAGTTGATTCGTTTCATGGACTGTGTGTGATGCGCAGCAGTTTTGGTGCCGTTTGAACCGCACAACAGGTATGTTTCAACTGAATCAATAATCATATGATCACTGCTAGCCGGGCTGGCCTATTTCATGTTATGTTCTATTTAAGGTGCGGGCCAACGTGCAAGAGGCGTTATAGTGGGCTGCTGTTTTGGGTTAGCTCAGCTTTTGTGCAGATACTCTTTATTGTCTGCTTGGTTTGGCTACCTGTACTGACATCGACTTATCAGCGTGACTTTCCTGTCGGTTTGAGGGAGACCGGCCCATACGGGTTCGTCTGTGTACTGAATTAGCAGACGAGCGAAGTTAACTCCGTTTCAGTTCGCGTGGTGCATCGACACGCCGGGTCCCGTCTCATCGCTTCATCCAGTTCCGAACGCTGTCGCTGGATCAGCTGGACTGTTGAGAATATGGGCTGTGGGTAATTTGAGTTTCCAGTGGCGTTTAACCATTAGATTAGCCATCTAACTGTCCCCATCTGTTCTGTATTGTTTTGTTTTCTTTAAATATTATTTTCTTTCCTTGTGAGTTGATTGTTGTGAAACTTATATTTTCTTGTTGAATTATGGTTAGTATGTTATTCATGTAATGTTACCTATTTTGTACGTGAGATCAGTTTTCCTTGTTCGCTGTTAATGGGTGGCCAACCTGAGGGCGGCCTATTGAAGGTGTTTTCTTTTCTTTTTTTTCTTTTTTTTGTAATATTGTTGGCTGCTTTTGCCCATTCTTTGCCCAGCCCAAAGATTGGTTGTCGGGGTGACCGGACGCGGCACCTTGAGTTGACGAGCCAAGCTGGTGTGGTGAACTCTTTTAGTATTGTATTTTAGACTTGTTTGTAGTGACTGTTTTGTATATGATTGCTTGTGTGTGTGTGTTTCGTGTTACTTGGTCTTTTTTTTTTTCTCTTCCTTCAGAATTGGGGCGATCAGTGGCAGAAAGATAAGCGTCTCTTCCCGATTGTGGTGGTGGGTTCTTTTGCCTGAATGCTGTGCTCCGAATGCTGTGCTCATATTGAGGTGTGATGTGAGTGTGCACCTATGATTGCTGTGTCATTGCTGCCACGGGAAGCCAGCGCCCAATTCTGAAGCAAGGTCTGTGTGTTATTTGTGTGTATTCTTCTTTTTGATTTATTGGTGTCTTGTTAAATAAAATTGGAAGACTTTTGATGAGAAAATAAAGTTTTTATTGTTTGTACTCAACCCAAGTCTGATACCTGACTCTGTTAAAACGAGCCTGTGAGCCTTGCTCTAGTGCGAAGGGAAATTCCCCGGAAGTAGGCCCCGGGGTGGCGTAGTCGGTAACTTTATAACCGCCCACCTCACTTGTGGCCCAGTTGTCTGGGCTAACGTGTAGGTTGAGCGAAATTTTCTAAATCTTAGTGCATCTTTACTCGGGTCGCCACACTTGGCGTATAGTCGGCAGGGTTTATTCAGCTGTTCAGATTCAGACTTGGGGAGTTTTTTTTGTATGTTTGCAGAACGTTGGTGACACTGCAGTGGTGTTTTGACTAGGTGAGTGCCCTTTACAGCACATTTATGGACAACGAACTACAAGAGATGAGGGATCTAGTAGCCCAACTAAGGGCAGATAATGAGAGACTGCGACAGGAGCGGGCGACTGTGGAGCAGCCCGATCCTGGCGCAGCTTCTACTAGTACAGCGCGGCCCGTTACGCCTCGGTCAGCTGATGCGGGTGCTGGCATGGTTGAACGATTTGTGTTCATTCCGAGAGACAGACGCTGTCCAAATTTTAATGGCAGGTCCGGTATCCGTATTGATGAGTGGATTGACGAAGCCAGAGCGTGTATGCGTATTCGTAATATGACGCCGGCCGAGCAGGCCTTTTTCCTGTATGATCATCTTGAAGGGGAAGCCCGAGACGAAATTAAATATCGGTCAAGTGCCGATAGGGGTGATCCAGATAAAATTATTTCTGCGTTGCAGGAAGTGTATGGTTGCGCAGAGTCATACGTCACACTACAAGAGACATTTTTTTCACGGCGGCAACATGAGGGAGAAACTTTGTTAGAGTTCTCCCTGGCTTTATTGAGCCTTTTTGAGAGGGTGAAAAGCCAGTCGCCGCACGTTATTTCTAATAGCGATATCGTTGTGAGAGATCAATTTGTTGAGTGTGTCTCCGATAATGCGCTTCGACGAGAGCTGAAACAATTGATAAGACGGCAGCCCACTGTAACGTTGTTAGAGGTCCGGGGTGAGGCAATCCGTTGGGAGAGAGAAGGAATGCCAGGTGGTGTCAGGGGTCGAACTCAGTCGGTCCCTTTGGTGAGTGGGTTCCAGTTTGAGGTCCGGGGAGGTCCTGAGCCAGTTCGGGGAGGAAAATCGTTCGAACTGGGTGAGCTGCGAGAGATGCTGCGTCAACAGCAACAGCAGATAAATCTGCTCACCCAAACTATGACCCGCAACCAAAATACCTTTCCCCGTGGTCGTGCGTCTCATTCAACTCAATTGATCTGTAGAAGGTGTCAACAACCAGGTCATTTTGCACGGGAGTGCGATGGGGAACGTTGCCCCCCTCGCCCCCCGTCGCGCCCTCTTGTTGCCCCCTTGTCCAGCGAACCAAGGCCACTTTCTGGCCATAATTCTTCAAAAAACTAGATCCTACCGGGCTTCGGAGCCACAGTTCGGTAGGAGGCGCAGGTGGCTCTCATGTTCAACATGGTAACGAATCAGCATCCCACTTAGTTTCCTCTTGTCCACACCTCATTGTTAATATTGGGGGTGTCCAGGTACCCTGTTTGATAGATACTGGCTCCATGGTGTCAACCATCACAGAAACCTGTTTTCGGTTGGGGTTTGAGCCATGGGGTCAGGATCGCCTGCGGTCGTGTCATTGGCTGCAGCTCCGTGCAGCTAATGGGCTTGAAATTCCATATATCGGGTATCTCGAATTAGATATTGAATTGTGCGGTAGTACAGTCCCTGATTGTGGGGTGTTGGTGGTCCGTGATCCCCCCGGTGGTGGCACTGATATTCCGGGTATTTTGGGAATGAATGTGCTCGGTCGCTGCTACCGGGAGCTCTTTGGTCGTCATGGATCCACTTTATTTGAGCTGCCAGTTGTGGCTTAGGATTCTGAGATTTCCCGGGCATTTCAAGATTGTCAACAAGTCACTTATGCCTTGGATCGTAGTAGCAACGCTAAGGTAAGAGGGCGTAGCGTGTGTCGTATTCCAGGCGGCACTTTGAAATTTGTGCCTGCAACGTGTTCGCCCTCTCTTGCGGGCAAAGCAGTGCTATTTGAGCCCCCTGAGACGGGTTTGCCTGCGGGATTATTGGCTTCACCCTCCTAAGTACAGGTAAATGGAGGTACTGTTTTGGTGCCCGTTGTTAATGTTGGTACTATTGATGTAGTGCTTTACCCCACTACGGTGATAGGAAAGTTGGGAGAGGTACATTTGGCGGGTCTACCCAGTGGTCTGACTGAGGTTTTATCGGCGACCGCAAGGGTGGCCTCCTGTGGAGCTTCGGTTAGGTTGGAACCCATAGACTTGGTCGATTTGGGGGGGTTATCGATTGAGGAACAGGAGCAGGTTAGGGTTCTCCTTCATGAGTACCAAAGCGTGTTTTCAATGCACGAAGGGGACTTGGGCTGTACTAACCTTCTCTCTCATGAGATCCCCTTGGTGGATGATATCCCGGTCCGTCAGCGCTATAGGCGTATCCCGCCGTCCGAGTACGAGTTGGTAAAGACCCATATTAGCCAGCTGCTTAATGCACAAGTAATTCGGGAGAGTTGCAGCCCATATGCCTCTCCAGTTGTGTTGGTAAGGAAGAAGGACGGTAGCCTGCGCATGTGCGTAGACTACCGTCAGCTTAATTCCAAGACACGTAAGGATGCGTTTCCGTTACCTCGAATCGAGGAGACATTGGATTCACTGGCAGGGGCCCACTGGTTTTCTACTTTAGATCTTGCCAGTGGGTACAACCAGGTCCCTGTCTCTGAGTCCGATCGTCCTAAGACCGCCTTTTGCACGCCCTTTGGGCTATTCGAATGGAATCGAATGCCCTTTGGGTTGTGCAACGCACCAAGCACGTTGCAACGCCTGATGGAGCGGCTTTTTGGGGATCAGCGGCACCAGGCTGTCCTGTTGTACCTTGACGATATTATCGTGTTTTCCTCCTCTGTGCAACAACATCTGCAAAGATTAAGGATGGTGCTGGACCGCTTAAGAGCTGAGGGCCTTAAAGTAAAGCTTGAGAAATGTGCGTTCTTTCGTGAGAAGGTAAGGTATCTGGGGCATGTAATTTCGGCCCAGGGAGTGGCGACGGACCCAAGTAAGGTTGAGGCCGTGGCCCAGTGGCCTTGCCCTGGGACCGTGTCAGAGTTGCGAACCTTCTTGGGCTTCGTCGGCTATTATAGGCGCTTTGTGGAGGGGTTCGCTAGGCTGGCGGCCCCATTGCACAAAATAGTGGCCGAACTAACCCGAGGTAAGTCTGGTAAGCGTAGTCAGGAATTGACAGCTGTGTGGTCTTCACAGTGCGAGGAGGCATTTCAGAGTTTAAAGCGCACACTTACGACCGCACCAGTCTTGGCGTACGCAGACTTTACGCAACCTTTCATATTGGAAATTGACGCTAGCTACGCCGGGCTTGGAGCGGTGTTGTCGCAGGAGGTTGATGGGAAGGTTAGACCAGTTGCCTATGCTAGCCGTGGCCTTCGGCCGGCTGAGCGGAACACCGCCACATATAGCTCTATGAGGCTCGAGTTTTTGGCCCTTAAGTGGGCCATGGCCGAGAAATATAGAGAATATCTGTTAGGGCATAAGTGCGTTGTACGAACCGACAACAACCCATTGAGTCATTTGGCCACGGCCAAGCTGGGTGCTACAGAGCAGAGATGGGCGGCTGAGTTGGCCGCATTTGACTTTGAAATCCAGTACCGGGCGGGTAGAAACAACCAGAATGCTGATGCACTGTCTCGCCTGCCTTCTGTGGAACAGACGATTGACAGTAGTGATTCGTCGGGATTGATTGTGCCAGAGCTGTTGAGGCGGGCTGTGAGTATGGAACTGGTGCAGGCTACCACGTCGAGTGCCATTCAGGTTTTGCCGAGTCGTTCGGCACTTGACCTTATGGCCCTACAAGAGGCAGACCCCGTTATAAAGGAAGCTTTGAGGTTTTGGAGGAAAGAGCAATACCCAGGGCCGCAAGAGCGGAGACTTCTTCCTAAACCGGTGACTACGCTCCTTCGACAATGGGATCGGTTAGTACAGCAGGAGGGCCTTTTGTACCGTAAGGCTTTCCGTCCTGATGGAGGGGAAGTGGTGCTTCAGGTAGTAGTTCCAGGGACTTTGCAGCCTGAGGTCTTAACGTCATTACATCAGCACCATGGACATCAAGGCGTTGAACGCACTCTCGAGCTGGCACGGCAGCGGTGCTACTGGCCGGGTATGTCAGCTGATGTGGCACGATGGATTCAGAGGTGTGAACGGTGTCAGCAAGCCAAAGATGTGGCACCAGTTGCCCGCAGTTATATGGGGCATCTATTGGCTTCCCGCCCGAACGAAATAGTGGCTATCGACTTTACAGTGTTGGAGCCATCTCAGGCCGGCCAGGAGAATGTGTTGGTAATGACTGATGTGTTCAGCAAATTTACTGTGGCGGTTCCCACTTGGGATCAGCAGGCCACGACTGTAGCCCGGGTCCTGGTGGAGGAGTGGTTTTTTAAGTTTGGGGTCCCTGGGCGGATTCATTCCGACCAGGGCCGCAATTTCGAGTCTAACCTGATCCAGCAGTTGTGCAGTCTCTACAACGTGGGTCGGTCTCACACCAGTCCGTACCATCCGGCCGGTAACGGCCAGTGTGAAAGGTTTAATCGGACCCTACACAATTTGCTGCGAACCTTGCCCACCGAGAGGAAAAGGGACTGGGCATCCTGCCTGGCGCAGGTGTTGTTTTGTTATAATACCACTCCCCACCAGGCCACTGGTGAATCTCCCCACTTTTTAATGTTTGGGCAAGAACCAAGGCTACCTATAGATTTCTTGCTTGGCCAGATCCGAGAACCTGTGGAAGGTCGCGTACACCGGTGGATTGAGGAGCACCAGGCACGGCTACATGTTGCTATTGAGGGTGCTCGAGAACGGCTGCAGGCTGTGGCAAGCCGCCGCAAGGCGGGACATGACCAACGGGTAAAGGCACTGCCATTGAGCGAGGGTCAGTTGGTCTACCTACGAGACTATGGGGTTAGGGGTCGCCACAAGATCCATGATCTATGGAGTTCCACTGTGTATCGGGTAGTCAGAGCCCCTCGGACTGGTGGTTCGGTGTATACAGTGGCCCCGGTAAAAGACCTGAGTCTAGTTCGGAATGTCCATCGTTCTGCATTGAAGCCTCGAGCCCAGGGGGAGGCACCATCGGTTGATCTCCCAGAGAGTCTGGTTGAGTCACCGGTGCCCTTGGAGACCGAGGTAGAACTAGAAGATGGTGATATGGCCTATGTTCCGCCTAGGGCCCCTTCGTTGGCTGGTGAAAGGACCGACGTAGGGGTGCTCCCATTAGAAGAACTTGCCACTGCTTCCCAGGCGAGTGATCTGGAAGTAGTGCCTACATTAGAGGTCAGCATAGGTCTAGTGCCTGTGCTAGGGCCCTCTGCCCCCGGACCGTCTAACCCTTCGGTGATGGTCCCACGCCGTACGGGACGAGTAGGGGCGGGTCAACACTCTAATGTGCATCATTTACCACGAGCTGCAGGGCCTGGAGAGGTAGGTGCTCCAGATCCTCCGGTATGTGGTGTTAATACTGTCACTGTTCTGTTTAGGCCGTGGAATTAGGATCTTGGGGGGGGTTATACCCTTGATGTTTCACCGCCGGGACGACGATGACAAAGGGGGGGGTAGACTGTAGCAGTACTGGTTACATCTGTCGGAGTCACTTCATATGAGGGGGAGTGCCCCTTTAATTGCGTCCTTCTGCGACATATAAGGGCGTCGCTATGAGTGTGCGTTCTCTCTGTGGCATTGAGCGAGTCACCGTGTTTCCGGTGGGACGCGGGACGCACGCATGTTTGTAAGGTAGGAGCTGTTGGCAGTGATTGTAGTGCGGCTTGCTCGTGGGTTGTTTCACAGGGGATTCTATGGGTTTTTCTGTTCGTTTAACTAAAGGGTGGACGGAGGAGCTTTGTGGGATGCCTTCGAAGTTGATTCGTTTCATGGACTGTGTGTGATGCGCAGCAGTTTTGGTGCCGTTTGAACCGCACAACAGGTATGTTTCAACTGAATCAATAATCATATGATCACTGCTAGCCGGGCTGGCCTATTTCATGTCTTGTGTTATGTTCTATTTAAGGTGCGGGCCAACGTGCAAGAGGCGTTATAGTGGGCTGCTGTTTTGGGTTAGCTCAGCTTTTGTGCAGATACTCTTTATTGTCTGCTTGGTTTGGCTACCTGTACTGACATCGACTTATCAGCGTGACTTTCCTGTCGGTTTGAGGGAGACCGGCCCATACGGGTTCGTCTGCGTACTGAATTAGCAGACGAGCGAAGTTAACTCCGTTTCAGTTCGCGTGGTGCATCGACACGCCGGGTCCCGTCTCATCGCTTCATCCAGTTCCGAACGCTGTCGCTGGATCAGCTGGACTGTTGAGAATATGGGCTGTGGGTAATTTGAGTTTCCAGTGGCGTTTAACCATTAGATTAGCCATCTAACTGTCCCCATCTGTTCTGTATTGTTTTGTTTTCTTTAAATATTATTTTCTTTCCTTGTGAGTTGATTGTTGTGAAACTTATATTTTCTTTTGTTGAATTATGGTTAGTATGTTATTCATGTAATGTTACCTATTTTGTACGTGAGATCAGTTTTCCTTGTTCGCTGTTAATGGGTGGCCAACCTGAGGGCGGCCTATTGAAGGTGTTTTCTTTTCTTTTTTTTCTTTTTTTTGTAATATTGTTGGCTGCTTTTGCCCATTCTTTGCCCAGCCCAAAGATTGGTTGTCGGGGTGACCGGACGCGGCACCTTGAGTTGACGAGCCAAGCTGGTGTGGTGAACTCTTTTAGTATTGTATTTTAGACTTGTTTGTAGTGACTGTTTTGTATATGATTGCTTGTGTGTGTGTTTCGTGTTACTTGGTCTTTTTTTTTTTCTCTTCCTTCAGAATTGGGGCGATCAGTGGCAGAAAGATAAGCGTCTCTTCCCGATTGTGGTGGTGGGTTCTTTTGCCTGAATGCTGTGCTCCGAATGCTGTGCTCATATTGAGGTGTGATGTGAGTGTGCACGTATGATTGCTGTGTCATTGCTGCCACGGGAAGCCAGCGCCCAATTCTGAAGCAAGGTCTGTGTGTTATTTGTGTGTATTCTTCTTTTTGATTTATTGGTGTCTTGTTAAATAAAATTGGAAGACTTTTGATGAGAAAATAAAGTTTTTATTGTTTGTACTCAACCCAAGTCTGATACCTGACTCTGTTAAAACGAGCCTGTGAGCCTTGCTCTAGTGCGAAGGGAAATTCCCCGGAAGTAGGCCCCGGGGTGGCGTAGTCGGTAACTTTATAACCGCCCACCTCACTTGTGGCCCAGTTGTCTGGGCTAACGTGTAGGTTGAGCGAAATTTTCTAAATCTTAGTGCATCTTTACTCGGGTCGCCACATATAGTAACGCCACATTTTTTTTTCTCAGTAACGGTAACTGCGTTGTAACGGGGGAAACAGTAATTCGTTTGATTGCTCGTTACTGAAAAAGATAACGCCGTTAGTAACGCCGTTTATTTATAACGCCGTTATTCCCATCACTGGTGGTTGCCCTGCACGCTTAATAAATAAACTACAGCTAGTTAAAAACGCAGCAGCTCGAGTTCTTACCAGAATCAGGAAATATGACCATATTAGCCCGGTTCTGTCAACACTGCATTGGCTGCCTATTAAACATCGTATACATTTAAAAATATTGTTGATTACTTACAAAGCACTAAATGGTTTAGCTCCGCAGTACTTGAGCGAGCTCTTAACGCATTATAGTCCTTCACGTCTGTTGCGATCTCAAAATTCCGGCCAGTTGATAATACCTAGAATATCTAAATCGACTGCTGGCGGTAGATCCTTCTCCTCTCTAGCACCAAAACTTTGGAACAGTCTTCCTACCATTGTCCGGGAAGCAGAAACACTGTCAGTTCAAAGCTAGACTAAAAACACATCTCTTTGACCTAGCATACACATAATACTGTCACAGTCTTCGTCTGCACCTGTCTGTCTTAGTCATCTTCACTACACTTCCCAGAATCCTTCTTGTCTCCACACCTGTACTCACTCCCTCATTATCCACCTGTCCCTTGTCATCATCATCTGTGTCACATGTCTTCACCTCGTTAGTGTTCAGTTGGATCTGTATTTAGTTCTCTCTGTTCAGTCTGTCTTTGTCGGTTCTTGTAATGTTTTGGTGTTGTTGTGAGTGTTCCTGCCTGTCTTCCTGCCTGCACCTGTGTATTGTGTTCTTGTAAGTAAATCATTGGAATTGAAGCCTTGCTGACTCAGCCTCCTTCTTCACCTGCACCACACCGTGACAGAAGAACCGACCAAAACGAAGTATGGAAGTTGCCCGCATCCTTTCAACCCCAGCCGATCGCCTGCCACATTATTTTCAAGATGGTCACCCGATCGAAAACTATGTCGCCGGCTTCTTGGAGATCTCTAATGGGGTAAGCTGGAAAGATGACGTCTTGAAGACCGTCTTCTGGTGCGGTCTGGACGAACGTCTGTACCAGCAGGCACCAGCGGCGGCAATCCCAGGCTCTTTTGCTCAATACCTGGATCATGTGCTGTGGTTGAGTGGCTCAGCCTTCACCGTTGGTGAGGCTGATGACATCGCCACTCAACCACCACTTTCAGCCATCTCCACCAGGCCTACCCTCAAGCCAGCCGTCGGTCTGGTCTATGGTCGTCCAGGACTGGTTTCATGCATAGCTGATCCCCCGCTGATATCAGCACGTGCTGCCAGGAAGGCCATAGTCCCAGAGACCGTCCAGCCGGAGACCGTCCAGCCGGAGACCGTCCAGCCGGAGACCGTCCAGCCGGAGACCGTCCAGCCGGAGACCGTCCAGCCAGAGACCGTCCAGCCATAGACCGTCCAGCCAGAGACCGTCCAGCCAGAGCTTCACGTCACGCCGGCCGAGCCAGAGCCTGTTCACGTCCCGTCCAGTCCGCTGGTTCCGTCCAGCCCAGAGACCCCTTCACCGCTGGTTCCGTCCAGCCCAGAGACCCCTTCACCGCTGGTTCCGTCCAGCCCAGAGACCCCTTCACCGCTGGTTCCGTCCAGCCCAGAGACCCCTTCACCGCTGGTTCCGTCCAGCCCAGAGACCCCTTCACCGCTGGTTCCGTCCAGCCCAGAGACCCCTTCACCACTGGTTCCGTCCAGCCCAGAGACTAGTAATGACTCTGTCACTCTCCCCATTAATTTTTTTTGGGGTGGGGGGTGGGGGGGGTGGGGGGGTGGGGGGGGGGGGTACTTCTCCGCCATGGCCGCCCGAAGGGCCTCCATCGCCATGGCCGCCCGAAGGGTCCGCACCGCCATGGCCGCCCGAAGGGTCTCCACCGCCCTGGCCACGCCCATGTCCTGCTCCGCCCTGGCCACGTCCTGCTCCGCCCTGGCCACCTTCACGTCCTGCTCCGCCCTGGCCGCCTGCACGTCCTGCCGCGCCCTGGCCGCCCGAAGGGTCCGCACCGCCATGGCCGCCCGAAGGGTCCGCACCGCCATGGCCGCCCGAAGGGTCTCCACCGCCCTGGCCACGCCCATGTCCTGCTTCGCCCTGGCCACGTCCTGCTCCGCCCTGGCCACCTTCACGTCCTGCTCCGCCCTGGCCGCCTGCACGTCCTGCCCCGCCCTGGCCGCCTGCACTTCCTGATCCGCCCTGGAGGCTTCCCGTCCCAGTTTGGCCACGCCCTGGCCAGCCTTCAGGGCGCCCGCCCCTCCCACCCCATTGATGTTCTACGGCGCGAGGTCGCGCCTTGTTGAAGGGGGGCGTTCTGTCACAGTCTTCGTCTGCACCTGTCTGTCTTAGTCATCTTCACTACACTTCCCAGAATCCTTCTTGTCTCCACACCTGTAATCACTCCCTCATTATCCACCTGTCCCTCGTCATCATCATCTGTGTCACCTGTCTTCACCTCGTTAGTGTTCATTTGGATCTGTATTTAGTTCTCTCTGTTCAGTCTGTCTTTGTCGGTTCTTGTAATGTTTTGGTGTTGTTGTGAGTGTTCCTGCCTGTCTTCCTGCCTGCACCTGTGTATTGTGTTCTTGTAAGTAAATCATTGGAATTGAAGCCTTGCTGACTCAGCCTCCTTCTTCACCTGCACCACACCGTGACAAATACATTATAGACTTAATATTATTATATAATTATTAGGGGTGGAACGGTACACAGAAGTCACGGTTCAGTTCATACCTCGGTTCAGACATCACGGTTCGGTACGATTTCGGTACAATGGAGGGAAAAGCAAAACAAAAATGCAGAAGGCATTGTATTTTTTAAATAAGTTTTATTAATAAAGGCATAGAACCAGTTTATTTGTAGTGCACTGACAATAGTTATATATAATTAGTTTATTAATTAAATTAATGAAAAGACCTTGCGATATGTTTGGTAATTGTACCTGAATTAATTTAAAATTATTTTGCTATATTTCAGATCAATATATTTGTTTTCCTTAATTTTAATTAACATTATTAATTAACAATGTAACATTATTCTCATCTGAATTATAAATAATTGATTTCTGTATAAAATAATACTACCATTAAAAACACATTCGATTTTCTTTTTTAATCAATGTAAAATGTGTATGATTAGTGCTCCGAGGACAAGAAATGAAAACCAATGCAATATGATGAATGTCCAAAAGATGGGACCCACAGACTGTTTTGAAATGGAGTTGGATAAATATGTTTTTCTTTTAAAACTGTGTGTGTGTGATTTTGGTTAAGTGACAGTTGTAGGTTACAGTTTGACAAGAGTTTACAGTGTGACAAAAGCACAATGTTGTGTTTTATTGCGAGTGTACACAAATATAAGTAAACACTTTGCAGGTTTAATGATCTGTAAACAAAATGACGAAGTATGTTTTTATGTTTCCACTGTTCGGTCGCCTCTCTCTCTCTCTCTCTCTCTCTCTCTCTCTCTCTCTCTCTCTCTCTCTCTCTCTCACACAGTTCGATCGCGCCTCTCGCACACACACACACACACAGTCCAGCATTGCAATCTTGACATCGCAGCCTTCATTATGCGGTCACACCAAACACGAATAGAGCGTCAAATTCGCGTCTAGTTCGACGCTAGTCCAAAGCGAATAGGACGCGCATATAAAACCAACGTTTGAAGTGAACGCGCGTTCACAGCTAAGCCGATGGTACAGATTATGTGTCCCTAAAGAACCCGCGTATCTAACAGTAGTTCCGCATTACATTAATTAATTTGCACGCGAGTTTTATTTATTTTTATACCGTGTATTCTCCGTGTAAATTCGTGCACCGAACCGTGACGCCCGTACCGTTCCGGTTTGATACGAATACATGCACCGTTCCACCCCTAATAATTATATAAACTATAATTCAATGTTAGGCTGCATAGATTAGGTCAGCCGGAACTGGGAACACTTCCCTTAAATCTTGATGTACTCGTTACATCATAAAAAGAATGGCATCTACTCTAATATTAGTGTCTTTGTTTATCCCAAGGTTTTCCCGCAGCCTGCCGGATCCAGGCCGTATCCAGATCTGACGAAGGAGATTCGCCTAGACCCGATGACAATGCAGTGCTGAAGTGTCAACTATCCTCTCCCTATGGAGGATCCCTTTCCCACTCTACAGATAAAGCGTTGTGAATTTCGGTTCGCGTACCCCGAAGTGATAAAATAAAACACAATTCTGTACCAAATTTATAGGCAAGACAAGTAGTTTGTTTAGCCATGGTTTGTATTGAATTACAAACCTGCGCACATATTTTCAAAAGCACATAACTATAGAATCAATTCTTAATGTGCATGTGAACGCCGTCAGCGTTAATCACATGTTCGCGTTTAAAGTCTGTTTAGAGAGAATTGTTAATGTCAACAACATCAGCATTGCGTGACTACATTTAATGTCCTTTAGATTCTTATCCTTGTTTTCGCTTGGGCCGGTTGCAGTCTCTTCTTCCAAACTCTCAGTCCAAAGTCTTTTGCATTTTACAGCGGGTGAATCTGTTGTCACTGGTGATTGTCGTTTGAACCTTTCTGGATCCGCCATCAAATTGATAAGTTTAATTATGTCAAGTGCTGTGAGAAAAGGCTATAAATCTCCACCTCCAGCATCCTCACACGCAATATAGCTTATACTCCCAGGTGAAAAAAAAGTTCACTAAAATACATTTTATTTAAGTGCACTTAGTACACTTCCATAATGTACTTAAAGTGCTCTATTTTCGCGCACTAATTTTGTACTTAATATACTAAAAGCTTAACTTTAGTACTTCTTAAGATAAACTTAAGCTCAACTAAGTGTACTCAACTGTGCTATTTTGACACACACTGAAGATGAACTTAAATATATTTTTAATATACTATTTCAACCTTTAAAAAAAAAGTATTTTGTTACCACTTTTAGTATATCTAAAACCCATTTTTAATGCATTTTAATTGTACTAATAAATTATTTAAAATATAATAATGATATATTATAAATACATATATATTATACTTAAGGTGTATTTCTTTGTCAAAAAAAGTACACTAAATTACATTATTTAAGTGCACTTAGTACACTTCCATAATGTACTTAAAGTGCTCTATTTTCGCGCACTAATTTTGTACTTAATATACTAAAAGCTTAACTTTAGTACTTCTTAAGATAAACTTAAGATCAACTAAGTGTACTCAACTGTGCTATTTTGACACACACTGAAGATTAACTAAAATATGCTTTTAACATACTATTTCAGCTTTAATTTTTTTTATTTTGTTATCCCTTTTAGTACAATTGAACCTATCTTTAATGCATTTTTAAATACACTTATAAATTATTTAAAATATAAGAATATATAATATATACAAATCATATTTATGTATTGCTCACATATTGTTTATATAGTAAATCATTTATTTCAAATATATTTTAACTATGTTAACAGTACCTTTATAAAACAATTAAATAATGGTTTATTTAAAAAGTAGTCAAGTACACTATTACTGTGTTATCAGTAGCATTTTCTGCCTCATTTATGCTAAAAATGATATTTGATAAAAGTAAATGTAATTCATGTAAATGTAAACACCCATAGTTAAAAGGATACCACACAATACAGCACAGGTAGGCTATGTAATGTACAAACAAACAGCATCGCTTTCTTGAAAAACACTTTAATTTTTTGAGACGTTATTCACGAACAAGTCCAAACAGACCTTATAGTAGAGGCGGGGGAAAAAGAACACAAGTGGCAAGCTTAAACTAAAATTATTAAACTACAGCATACAGTAGGCCTACGTATCTTAAATATGAACAAAACACGATTTTCTTTTCTTTTTTAAATTTTACAATCCTTTCCCAAACAAACTTTAGGAAAACAAAAACAAAAAAACAACAACAACAAAATATAACTTAACAGTGTTTTTTTCCACGACACAAACCTTTCGTTGTTGCATTTTCTAACAAGGGGTAATAAAGGCAAATATTGGCTAAGAAACCCTTTTCACAGTCCGTGTGTCATCATATCTGATTTGTAATGTAAAGGATGGCTACATTACTAAAGAATTCCGTTAATCTTCGAAAGAAAAACTGAGATATTGTAATGAAACCCGAGAGATGTATATCCCTCCGATAAACGATTCACCAAAACTGTTCACGTTTGAAAAAGTTAATCGCAAAAAAGCATCACCTACATATGAATCGCGTGGTTTCCTCCAAGTCCTCTCAACAAACACGATCGCTATTATACTTTAACAGTTTAAATGTAGACTTCTAAATCTAATCACATTCAAGGAACATACCCACAGGAACTGAAGCTCGAGTGAAATGAGCTCATAATCATAAGAACCAATCACAGCCGTTCAACGGCTCTGGAACCAATCAGGACTAGTCACAGGTGTTATGCATATTGTTCAAATTTAAACAAGTACAACATCTTTTATGAAAACATTTAAACATCTTTGGAAAATGTATCTATGATGCATTTCAAATAAAATGATGTTAAAATCCTTGTGGGAATTTCAGTAGTATAAATGTATCGTAATGGACAACAGCCTTTTAAGTAGCCTTTAATCAAGTGAAAGTGAACAATATTAATTTTAAGTAGGCTTATTGCAATGCTTAATAATAGTTGACAAATGTTTATAATACATTATAAGTTGGTACATTATAAATGTAATTTCCCCCCAAAATATTAAAATTGTAAATATATAAATATTAAAATATACTGCAGTAGGCCTAAGTGTTTAAAAAGTACTTTAAACATACTAAAAGCTTAACCATTTTGCTATGTTCTTACACAAAGAGCAACATAAGTATGTTTTCTTTAAATACAATAAAACTTCACAAAAATTGTATGATTTAGCATATTTCTTAAAAGTATAATTAAGCATATATTTATTAGTGCATTTGTTAGAAATATATTAAAATTATGCTTGTGTTTAGCATATTTCTTAAAAGTATAATTATATTTATTGCCAATGTACTTATAGTGCATTTGTTAGAAATATATTAAAATTATGCTTGTGTTTAGCATATTTCTTAAAAGTATAATTAATCATATACTTATTGCCAATGTACTTATAGTGCATTTGTTAGAAATATATTAAAATTATGCTTGTGTTTAGCATATTTCTTAAAAGTATAATTAATCATATACTTATTGCCAATGTACTTATAGTGCATTTGTTAGAAATATATTAAAATTATGCTTGTGTTTAGCATATTTCTTAAAAGTATAATTAAGCATATATTGAATACCAATGTACTTATATTGCATTTGTTAGAAATATATTAAAATTATGCTTGTGTTTAGCATATTTCTTAAAAGTATAATTAATCATATATTTAATACCAATGTACTTAGTGCATTTGTTTGAATATATATTAAAATTATGCTTGTGTTTAGCATATTTCTTAAAAGTATAATTAAGCATATATTTAATACCAATGTACTTATAGTGCATTTGTTTGAATATATATTAAAATTATGCTTGTGTTTAGCATATTTCTTAAAAGTGTAATTAAGCATATATTTATTACCAATGCACTTCTAGTACACTTGTTAGAAATATATTAAAATGCAAAAAAATTGCACTAAAAATACATTTAAAATATCAATGTTATTTAATATACTTTCGCAATTACACTTAAGTAAAAATATGCTTTTAATTAGTGTATTTATAGTGCATAATTTTTACAGTTTTCTTTAGCACAAAAAGTAAGAATATACTACAAATATACTTTCTTGTATTTAAGTGTTTTTTTAGTGCACTCAAGTACACTTTTTTTTCACCTGGGCTAGCCGAGACTCCTTGTTTATGTGTACAGATGTGACGTAATGGCTCAATAGCCTACTAGCCGAGACCCTTCTTTATGTGTACAGACGTGACATAATGACTCAATATAGTCTACTTGCCGAGACTCTTCTTTATGTGTACAGATGTGACGTAATGACTCAATATAGTCTACTAGCCGAGACTCTTCTTTATGTGTACAGATGTGACGTAATGACTCAATATAGCCTACTAGCCGAGACTCTTCTTTATGTGTACAGACGTGACGTAATGACTCAATATAGCCTACTAGCCGAGACTCTTCTTTATGTGTACAGATGTGACTTAATGGCTCAATATAGCCTACTAGCCGAGACTCTTCTTTATGTGTACAGATGTGACGTAATGACTCAATATAGTCTACTAGCCGAGACTCTTCTTTATGTGTACAGATGTGACGTAATGACTCAATATAGCCTACTAGCCGAGACTCTTCTTTATGTGTACAGATGTGACGTAATGACTCAATATAGTCTACTAGCCGAGACTCTTCTTTATGTGTACAGATGTGACGTAATGACTCAATATAGCCTACTAGCCGAGACTCTTCTTTATGTGTACAGATGTGACGTAATGATTCAATATAGTCTACTAGCCGGGACTCTTCTTTATGTGTACAGATGTGACGTAATGACGTAAAGACATGCTCGAATCTCCCGCGGAAATCCACCAGTACCACTGGAATTAAAAACATTATTACAAGCTTACAGTTTTGAATTGAGCTAAGGCAAGCAGATAGTTTGAACAATGGCTGGTTATGTACTTGCTCAAAAATGTATTTTGGATAATTTCACATATCAGCATGTGTACCATTTTCTATTGAGTCAAATACTCTGAGGTTTGATATCAATAACATCACAGCTTTATAAACTGCTGTGTAACTTCTCATGTTAATTATTTGTAGTTATTGGTTATCTCCATCAGCTTTTCTGCTTGTTTAATTGTTATAATAAGCAGATTGCTTGTGTAAGAGAATTTTTTCTTTTAAACGTATATATCTCTTGAAACCAATATACAGCTCCTTCTCAAAAAATTAGCATATTGTGATAAAGTTCATTATTTTCCATAATGTGATGATAAAAATGAAACTTTCATATATTTTAGACTCATTGCACACCAACTGAAATATTTCAGGTCTTTTATTGTTTTAATACTGATGATTTTGGCATACAGCTCATGAAAACGTCTCGGTTACGTATGGTAACCCTCGTTCCCTGAGTAGGGAACGGAGACGTCTCGTCGGAGGAGTTTCCAACGAATTGGGATCACGCTAGGGAGACCAATTGCCTTCGAGTGAATTAGGAGCCGAACGGAGTCCAGTCCTCCGCGAGGGTACAGCAAGCATGGCGACGGGACGAGACGTCTCCGTTCCCTACTCAGGGAACGAGGGTTACCATACGTAACCGAGACATTCGCTTTCGTTAGGGAACTCCTACGTCTCGTCGGAGAAGTTTCCAACGAATTGGGATCCCTAATAAAACGCCATGGTGCTGGCCCCTTCCAGCGCCCAGCCTAGCTACCCGCCTAAGCAGTTTCTTAGTTTTCTTTACGGCGGGAGCTAGCTAGGAAGAGTCACACTGCTGTTCCGCAAGACCCGCTCAGTGGACTTTGGATAACACTGGGGAAGCGTGCCCCGTAGGAGGTGACGCTGCGGAGCCCCTGCCCGCCCGAAGGGAGGCACTGGAATACACGTATGTACTAACCCGTAGGGTAGTGAAACATACGGCAGTCCTTGAGGTAGTCCCAGCCCGAGGGGACGTTACTCCGGGTACTCAGCAAGGACGACAGAACGGGTCTGTCGAGGGGAAGACACGGAGCTAACCCGGAGGGTAGCTGGAACGTGGAAAAAATGGGTCACCGAAGGGACCACTGTAAGGCCACACAGTCTAATAACAACTCACACGAGAGGTAGTAGACCTGGCGCCGGGCGATCCGCCTCGCCTGGCGCCGGAGGGGTGATGGAGGAACTCACGAGGTTAACCGTTTGTTGGGGAACCAACGGAGCAAAAAAGACGCATGTATCCGGCCCCTGGGGCGGGAATGTCTTAGCAAGCCGACATACCTAATTCCTCGCGCTACTGGCCGTAGCGAGTACACGGGAGGAAACCGGTACAACACGGAGGCTATAAAATCTAGCGAACGTGTTAGGTGTCGCCCAGCCCGCAGCTCTACAGATGTCTGTCAGCGAGGCGCCTTGAGCCAAAGCCCAGGAAGCGGCAACACCTCTAGTAGAGTGAGCGCGCAACCTGGGAGGACAAGGCTCACCCAGAGACTCATACGCTCTAGTGATAGCATCCACTAGCCAGTGGGCTAACCTCTGCTTGGAGACGGCCTTCCCCTTCTGCTGGCCTCCGTAACAGACGAAGAGCTGATCTGAGGTTCTGAAGCTTTGCGTTCTGTCGATATAAACCCGCAGAGCGCGGACGGGACAGAGAAAAGCTAGGGCTGGGTCTGCCTCCTCCAGGGGCAGCGCTTGCAGGTTCACTACCTGGTCCGCAAAGGGAGTGGTAGGAACCTTGGGCACATATCCGAGCCGGGGTCTCAATACAACGTGAGAAAAGGCCGGCCCGAACTCCAGGCACGATTCGTCGACCGAAAATGCTTGCAGATCCCCGACCCTCTTGAAAGAAGCCAATGCTAACAGGAGCGCTGTCTTAATGGACAGGATATTCAGCTCTGCTGTCGACAGAGGCTCAAAAGGAGGACTTTGAAGAGCTCTAAGTACCAAAGCTAGGTCCCAAGAGGGTACAGAGTGCAAAACACGAGGTGGATTTAACCTCCTAGCACCCTTAAGGAATCTGATGATCAGGTCGTGCCTTCCCAAAGACTTACCTTCTACTGCATCGTGATGTGCGGCTACCGCGGCGACATACACTTTGAGGGTGGAGGGAGACAGCCTTCGCTCCAACCCATCTTGCAGGAAGGAAAGCACGACTCTGACCGAGCAAGTTCGGGGGTCCTCCTGACGGGAGGAGCACTATTCGATGAACAGGTTCCACTTTAGCGCATAGAGGCGCCTCGTAGAGGGGGCTCTAGCGGAAGTGATGGTGTCTACCACTGCCTGTGGTAGACCACCTAGAACCTCCGCGTCCCGTCCAGGGACCAGACATGGAGTCTCCAGAGGTCTGGACGCGGGTGCCAAAGAGTGCCCCGTCTCTGAGAAAGCAGGTCCTTCCTCAGAGGAATGGGCCAAGGAGGTGCTGTCGCGAGGAGCATAAGTTCTGGGAACCAGGTCCGGTTAGGCCAATACGGCGCAACTAGCAAGACCTGCTCCTCGTCCTCCCTGACTTTGCACAGTGTCTGTGCGAAAAGGCTCACTGGGGGAAACGCATATTTGCGAAGGCCCCGGGGCCAGCTGTGCGCCAGTGCATCTGTACCGAGAGACCCTTCGGTCAGAGAATAAAACCACTGGCAATGGGTCGTGTCCGGAGAGGCAAACAGATCTATCTGAGTGGCTCCGAAGATTCCCCAAATCAGCTGGACCGCCTGGGGATGGAGTCGCCATTCTCGTCCAGAGCTCGTCGGCTGCACGGTTGAGCACACCCGGGATGTGAATGGCCCGAAGCGACCTCAGATGCTTCTAACTCCATAGGAGGAGATGGCGGGCGAGTCGCGACATACGACGGGAGCGTAGACCACCTTGATGGTTGATGTACACAACGGTCGCAGTGCTGTCCGTACGGACCAGTACATGCTTGTGCAGAAGGAGCCCCTTGAGGCGGCACAAGGCCAAGCGTACTGCTTGCAACTCTAGGCAGTTGATGTGCCAATGCAGTTGAGGCCCCGTCCACAGACCTGAAACTGCATGCCCGTTGTACGTGGCCCCCCATCCGTTGGCAGAGGCATCTGTGAAAACCACAGCGTGCCTGGACACCTGGACTAAGGGCACTCCGGCCCGTAGAAACGCAGGGTCCGACCAAGGACCGAAGGTTTGGCGACAGTGCGGGGTAATGTTGACCCGGAACGTGCCGCTCTGCCACGCCCATCTCGGGACTCGATCGTGAAGCCAGCGCTGAAGCGGTCTCATATGCAGCAGGCCGAGCGGCGTTACCGCGGCTGCGGCTGCCATATGCCCCAGGAGCCTCTGAAATTGTTTCAGTGAAACCGCTGACCTGCCCTGAAAAGACTTGAGGCAGTTGAGAACTGACTGGACGCGCTCCTCTGTGAGGCGCGCAGTCTGGCCGACTGAGTCCAACTCCATGCCGAGATAAGAGATCCTCTGCGTGGGGCAGAGTTTGCTCTTGTCCCGGTTGACCTGAAGTCCCAGACGGCTGAGGTGCCGGAGCACCATGTCCCTGTGTGCCCTCGTATCCCTTCACTGCCCCGCCATCAAGAGTGGTGAGGGAGGAGGAGGGAGTTGACCTGTGTCGGGCCGCCAGAGGGGCCGTCCACGATCTCGTCACCTCCTCATGCACTTCTGGAAAGAAAGGAACCAGGGCGGAGCGCTGAGAACCAGCACGGGCCGCCCCGAGAAACCAATCGTCAAGCCGAGAAGGTTCGGGACGCGGTGGAGGGTTCCACACGAGCCCGACCTTCTCGGCCGCCCGGGCGAGCATAAGGGTCATCTCCGGGTCCGGCTTGGACAACACTACCACACCCGAAGGGGGCAGTGCAGCCGGGTCGTCATCCCCAGAAAATGACCGATCTCCCTCCGATGCAGCGATCGACATCTGATCCTCCGGCGGAGCCCCGAAGGAAACGACCGGGACCACACGAGATGGCCCAGCGCGCTCCTCCCGGGGCTCCAATGGCAGCGATGCAGAGGAGTGGGAAGCCCGCGGGGGTCTTTCACCCGGCGGGTCATTCCTCACTGTAACCCTCAGACTACCGATGGGATTAGCCGAAGTAGCCTTCTTCTGGAGTGAACCAGAAGAAGAACTAGATCGGGGAATCTCCAAAGGGACTTCACCTCGTTGGAGGGTCCTTAGTCTCAGTCTCAACACCGCGATGGTCATGCTCCAACAGTGAGAACATGACTCATTCATAAACGCTGCCTCAGCGTGCGCGAGGCCCAAGCACGAGAGGCAGCGATCATGACCATCAACCAGAGGCAGAAGTTGACCGCACCCAGAAACACACGGATGAAACGTCATCCTGAAAAGGACGCGATCTTCACCCGTGTTGCTCTTTCACAGAAAAACACTCTCTTAATTGTGCTGAAGCACACAGGGATAACCGCGGCAACACAGCGGGGAAACTGCAAGCCCGCTGTGCGCACTCAACCGAATACCAGCTGTGACAACAGCTCTTTGAAAAAAAAAAGGCAGATCGCGTGAAGCAGCAGCTGGTACCCGGGAGATCGCGAAGATCGCTGAAGCACCGTCACGCCAACACAGAGAGGTCTCGGAGAAACAGCAGACTCGTTGAGCGTGAAGACAAACAATCTTGAAGCTCATCACTAAGAGGACACTACCGGTCGGCTCCGAAGGTAAAAGCATTTGTCTATGCGCTTGCTTCCGCTTTATACCCGCACTGACAGGCGGGGCGCGGAATGCAAGTCTTGCATGCCAATGTTCATTGGCTCGTTTTAATTTACTCGAAGGCAATTGGTCTCCCTAGCGAGATCCCAATTCGTTGGAAACTCCTCCGACGAGACGTAGGAGTTCCCTAACGAAAGGGAACCCAAAATTCCTGTCTAAAAAAATTAGCATATTTCATCCGACCAATAAAAGAAGTGTTTTTAATACAAAAAAAAAAAGTCAACCTTCAAATAATTATGTTCAGTTATGCACTCAATAGTCAATACTTGGTCGGGAATCCTTTTGCAGAAATGACTGCTTCAATGCGGCGTGGCATGGAGGCAATCAGCCTGTGGCACTGCTGAGGTGTTATGGAGGCCCAGGATGCTTCGATAGCGGCCTTAAGCTCATCCAGAGTGTTGGGTCTTGCGTCTCTCAACTTTCTCTTCACAATATCCCACAGATTCTCTATGGGGTTCAGGTCAGGAGAGCTGGCAGGCCAATTGAGCACAGTAATACCATGGTCAGTAAACCATTTACCAGTGGTTTTGGCACTGTGAGCAGGTGCCAGGTCGTGCTGAAAAATGAAATCTTCATCTCCATAAAGCTTTTCAGCAGATGGAAGCATGAAGTGCTCCAAAATCTCCTGATAGCTAGCTGCATTGACCCTGCCCTTGATAAAACACAGTGCACCAACACCAGCAGCTGACATGGCACCCCAGACCATCACTGACTGTGGGTACTTGACACTGGACTTCAGGCATTTTGGCATTTCCTTCTCCCCAGTCTTCCTCCAGACTCTGGCACCTTGATTTCCGAATGACATGCAAAACTGAGCAACAGTCCATTGCTGCTTCTCTGTAGCCCAGGTCAGGCGCTTCTGCCGCTGTTTCTGGTTCAAAAGTGGCTTGACCTGGGGAATGCGGCACCTGTAGCCCATTTCCTGCACACGCCTGTGCACGGTGGCTCTGGATGTTTCTACTCCAGACTCAGTCCACTGCTTCCGCAGGTCCCCCAAGGTCTGGAATCGATCCTTCTCCACAATCTTCCTCAGGGTCCGGTCACCTCTTCTCGTTGTGCAGCGTTTTTTGCCACACTTTTTCCTTCCCACAGAGTTCCCACTGAGGTGCCTTGATACAGCACTCTGGGAACAGCCTATTTGTTCAGAAATTTCTTTCTGTCTTACCCTCTTGCTTGAGGGTGTCAATGATGGCCTTCTGGACAGCAGTCAGGTCGGCAGTCTTACCCATGATTGCGGTTTTGAGTAATGAAACAGGCTGGGAGTTTTTTAAAAGCCCCATGAATCTTTTGCAGGTGTTTAGAGTTAATTAGTTGATTCAGATGATTAGGTTAATAGCTCGTTTAGAGACCCTTTTCATAATATGCTAATTTTTTGAGACAGGAATTTTGGGTTTTCATGAGCTGTATGCCAAAATCATCAGTATTAAAACAATAAAAGACCTGAAATATTTCAGTTGGTGTGCAATGAATCTAAAATATATGAAAGTTTGACTCTACAGATTGGCGCATGTTTTTTGACGCATGCTCTGATCATCACGAATTGACAGACACAATCACATGCTATATCAAGTTCTGTGAAGAAACTGTTATCACTTCCAAGATAGTTCAAGTGTTTAGTAATAACAAGCCATGGCTCTCAAAGGATCTTAAAATGTGTCTGAATGAGAAAAGGGCTGCATTTTTGAGAGGAGAAGCTGACTTAGTAAAGGAGAAAGAGAAGGATTTCAAGCGTAAAGCTTTTACAGCAAAAACAGATTTTAAGAATAAGGTTGAGCAAAGATTTTGTACAGGCAATGCAAAACAAGCATGGGAGGGATTAAATACAATAATGGGTAGGGAAAGAAAAAAACAAAGTGTAAACGTGGCAGATTGTGGCAAATTTGTTAATGATTTAAACATTTTCTATGGAAGATACGATGTGAGAGACCCAAAAATAGGGTGCAATATTACCTGTGATCAGATTGGTAGTTATGAACATATACAGCTTTCTGAAGAAGAAGTAGCCATGTGTCTCTCTAAAATCAGACCAAACAAAGCCCCTGGGCCTGATGGCCTCCAAGGAAGGGTGCTAAAGGTATGCTCTCAACAGCTTAAAGGGGTTCTTACTCAGCTGTTCCAAATTTTGCTGAATTGTGGTGTTTTTCCAAACGTATGGAAGAAGTCAACAATAATACCTGTGCCTAAGGTCTCTAGGGCTACAGACCTTGGAGACTTTAGACCGGTGGCACTCACTCCACTCTTAGCCAAGTGCATGGAGAGAGTGGTCAGCACCCATCTTATGGCTTCTGTTGGGAATCAACTTGACCCCCTTCAATTTGCCTATAGGTCACACAGGGGCACAGAGGACGCAACTCTTACTCTTGTAAATCAAATAGCTAAACATCTGCAACAACCAAAATCACTTGCTCGGGTTCTTTTTATTGATTTTACATCTGCTTTTAATACTATGCAAATTGATATTCTTTTAGAACAACTTCATAGGATGAATGTGAATGGTGGGCTCATTCACTGGATTAGAAGTTTCTTAACTGACCGCCCTCAGAGAGTCTTAATGAATGGGGTCTACTCAGATGAGCTTGTCATAAATACTGGAGCACCACAAGGCTGCGTGTTAGGGGTGTAACGATACACGTATTCGTATTGAACCGTTCGGTACGAGGCTTTCGGTTCGGTTTTCGGTACGCATTTTTGAACCGAACGGTTCGTTGGACCATTTTTCCTGCCGACCAAAATTTCGTTATTTCAAATGAAGGCGCGTCACGCGTGGCAAGCGCGCTCATAATGTGCGTGACCACAACATTGCCCAACATCAAATGGCAAATGTAATGTAAGCGGAACGAAACCACTCGTTATTGTGTGGTTGAAGGACCGTTTATCAGTTTGGACAAATACAGCGCGAGCCGATCTTAATCATCAGCACTGTTACTACACAGCCAAATCCAGTAAAGAAAGCATTTGAATTCGCCACTGAAGTAATAACATCGCTGCAAGATCTAGTGAGAAACATTCGCATTTCTCCGTTATTAACGGATCAAACAGCGCTGACGTGGAAACCAGGAAGAAACATTGTGCCATGAATTAACTATCCAGTGTCCACAGATCAGCAACATTCACCATGGGTTTACTGTAGTAACACTACTAACTGTAACCATGGAAGTTTGGCAGGAATAGTAGGCTATAATGCTTTCAAGTAACATCACGTCGGTTTTATTTTGACATTATGAATACAATTGCTGCCCTCAAATGTTAATCTGAACTAAAATAAACCTTTGTTTATAACTACTACAATATTACATTTAATTTTGTCCAAGGAGCTGTTTTGTTTTATAAGCTCCTAAGAAAAGTCAAGTATAGCTCCATCATTGCTCAAAGTTAAAAAATATCATACTTTATGATGTTAGTTTTAATAAAAATATAATGAAAAAGATTAAATCAAGGAAATTTCTCTGGCATTTCTTTCTTTTTGCTGTATCGGAAACGTACCGAATCGTACCGAACCGAACCGTGACACAAGTGTATCGTATCGAACCGAACCGTGAATTTTGTGAACCGTTACACCCCTACTGCGTGTTGTCACCTCTGTTGTTTTCAATCTATATAAATGGCATGACTGTGCACAGCACCAATGTTAGTTTACTTAAGTATGCTGATGACATGGCCTTGGTAGGACTTCTCACAGAAAATAATGCAGCACATGAGGAAGCTTATTTTTGCCAAGTCACTTTACTGCAGGACTGGTGTCAGACTGTTAAACTGGAAATTAATGTGACTAAAACAAAAGAACTTATAATACGAACGAAACCAAGAGGGGCCAGTAACATCACCCCTGTTGTACTTAACAGCCGGCCTGTGGAAGTAGTGGAAAATTTTAAGTACTTGGGTACAATCATTGATTGCACTTTAAGTTTTAATGTTAACTCAGAGAGTATTTTTAAGAGAGCTAACCAGCGATTGTTTTTAATTAGAAAGCTGAGGAGCTTCAAGGTCAGTCAACACATTCTTGAGATGGCATATAGGGGTCTGGTAGAAAGCATTTTACAGTTCAATATAACAGCTTGGTATGGCAATCTGAATGTGAAAGACAAAAACAAGCTTTCCAAAATTGTTAATATTGCAGGGAAGGTGATTGGCAAGTCACAAAGGCAGCTTGGCGATGTGTATGATAGGGCGGTACTCAGGAAGGCCAGACAGATATCAGCAGACACCCTACACCCACTCAACTCAGAGTTTGAGTTGCTCCCATCTGGCCGTAGATTCAGGGTCCCAAGGGTGAGCCGGAACATTTATAAGAGATCCTTTATTCCCCATGCCATACAGGAACTTAATTTAAACTGAAAGCGTCTTTGTGTTTTATATAACTTCTAATCGGCTGCGCTGCTTTCCATTTTCTGTTGTTGTATGTTGACGGTGGTAGTGTCATACTTTTAAACTGTGTATTTTGTCATTTTAACTGTTGTGTCACTGATGCATATATGTTTGGAGAAGTCGAAGACAAATTTCCACCAAGGTGGACAATAAAGTCTAATAATAATAATAATAATAATAATAAAGTTTAATTTTTATCATTACATTATGGAAAATAATGAACTTTATCACAATATGCTAATTTTTTGAGAAGGACCTGTATGTGTGTTCTTTAAAATATATATGTGTTAAAGAAACTGCAAGATGCATTATCTCCTATAGAAATGGGTCAATAGGACGTGCGCAGAGGGTAAATGAGACGTGTGCAAAAGGACAGTACGTTCTGTTCTTTTCAAAAACTGATAAGCTTGCTTGCACCAAGAACAAACCATATTTAATTGTTTTTAAGAAGTGTTAGAATGACATATGTGTGGCTATGTGTGTGTGTATACATAGACAATAAGTGTTAGAATGACATATGTGTGTGTGTGTGTGTGTGTGTGTGTGTGTGTATAAGTGTTAGAATATGGGGAACTAAAAACTATGTACGTATAAGGAGCTTTAGGTTCGGAAAAACACAAGCTCTTGTACGAAGATAAGAAAGGGAGGGGTACGTTTTGGAGGATGTTCTTTTGTATATAAACTGTGTAAAATGAGAAGACTTCTGCCCTTCTCATATCAGACTCTGTCTGTGTGTGAACTGCCTTTCTTATAAGAAATAAACACTAATACTTATAACTTTCGAGATCTTCATTTGTTCTTCAATTGTTATTTGAGATCTGGGTAAAGAATTTCCAAGACACTTGTCTCTTTGTCTGTCAACTGTTTGTATTATTTTGTGAAGCGACCTTGGGTTCTTGAAAGGCGCTATAAAAAATAAACATATTATTATTATTATAATAATTGCGTCCACTTAATGACTCTATTGAAAATTAATACTTATCTTGTTGCCCGGACTATTGTTTTGTAAATTGTAATGGATTATAAAGTAACAAGCTGGATGTACATTATCCCTTACATCTTACCCAGCTAGAAATTTTACATTCCCAGAACCTTCTGAGAATGTCCCCGCTGGTGTCAAGGACATTGCCTGGTAACGTTCCCACAACGTTCCCAGACAGACACGATGTGGAGTTCTTTAAAGGGTTTGGGGACGTTATTTGGAGGACCTTCAGGGAACATTCAGGATGTTCTGGGAACGTTTATAGGACAATATTTAATTCAGAAATCCAATGTTCCCAGAACATTCTGAGAACGTCCCCGCTGGTGTCAAGGACGCCGCCTGGTAACGTTCCCACAACGTTCCCAGACAGACACGATGTGGAGTTCTTTAAAGGCTTTGGGGACGTTATTTGGAGGACCTTCAGGGAACATTCAGGATGTTCTGGGAACGTTTAGAGGACAATATTTAATTCAGAAATCCAATGTTCCCAGAACATTCTGAGAACGTCCCCGCTGGTGTCAAGGACGCCGCCTGGTAACGTTCCCACAACGTTCCCAGACAGACACGATGTGGAGTTCTTTAAAGGGTTTGGGGACGTTATTTGGAGGACCTTCAGGGAACATTCAGGATGTTCTGGGAACGTTTAGAGGACAAAATTTAATTCAGAAATCCAATGTTCCCAGAACATTCTGAGAACGTCCCCGCTGGTGTCAAGGACGTCGCCTGGTAACGTTCCCACAACGTTCCCAGACAGACACGATGTGGAGTTCTTTAAAGGGTTTGGGGACGTTATTTGGAGGACCTTCAGGGAACATTCAGGGTGTTCTGGGAACGTTTAGAGGACAATATTTAATTCAGAAATCCAATGTTTCCAAAACATTCTGAGAACGTCCCGCTGGTGTCAGGAACGTCGCTTGGTAATTGTAATGATGCAGCGGATGAGGAGAGATCCATTTGCAGGCTTTATTAAATAACAAGGTCAGACAGGCAAGGGTCGAATACCAGCGATATAAGCAGAGCAGAATACACACAATCAGAGTCCAAGAACAGGCAAAGGGTCGGGGCAGGCGGTGAAACAATCAGAATACAGAGTCCAGGCAGAGAGTAAGGCAGGCAGCAGACAACGAGAGGTAAGGTCCAGATAAAGTCGTAACAGGTAAACAAACACAGGGTACAAACGCTCAGAATAGTTCACTGGGAAAGCAATACTTTGCACCGAGTGAATGTGAAAACCAGGTATTAAGACACAGGTGACTGAAATGAGTGCTGATGAATCCGGGCAGTGAGTTATGGGAAATGTAGTCTGTGAGGAAGTGATCATAGTCTATTGTGGAGCGCCCTCTGGTGGCTCTCGAGGGCACTCCAGCTGGTGATCGTTACAGTAATGTTCCCACAACGTTCCCAGACAGTCACGATGTGGAGTTCTTTAAAGGGTTTGGGGACATTATTTGGAGGACCTTCAGGGAACATTCAGGACGTTCTGGGAACGTTTAGAAGACCATATTTAATTCAGAAATCCAATGTTTCCAAAACATTCTGAGAACGTCCTGCATAACTTTTAGGGACCAACTTAGAATATTATTTTTTTGTCCTATTAAGGTCTTCTGTTATATTTAAAGAATAAGAAGCTGATGCTTCTCCGCTTCAACCTGATCTGCAGGCTCTGTGTGTGTGACAGGAGTTTTTTTTTAATATACTGTGTACTTTTTCCTGCCATTGTTGCTGAGCTTAAAACGTCTGCATTCTTGATTTTATAATAACAATTGTAAAAGACTGTTTTACATCAACGAGCCAAATAGCGGGATCACCACAACTTTTTTCCCATGGAAAAGTGGTGTAGCCTTTACCAAATAATAGGAAAAAATGACAAGAAAAGAGACAAAAATAATACAAACATATTCTAAAGACCCTCGCATTTAACTTTATGCCGCTTAGATTTCGTGAAGAGACTGTGCAGGCTATGTAAACAAGAGTTAAAATAAGCAAATTGGAATAGGCCTAGCGCTTACGTTAGCTTGTTTATCTAAAAAAAAGCCAATATAGCCTGACCATCTACGCGAGAATGGTTCAATAAAATAACATGATAATCACATTGGCTTTTTCTGGCTCGCTGTCGGTGAAGAAAACAGGAAAAAGACCGCCGTCAGGTGTCCGTCCGAGAAGGGTCCAGCCCGCAGACAAACCAGATAAATGTGACAGAAGTCTACGGAAGTTGAACCTCGGTTCGTCCCACGTCACCGCGCACAAAACGTGATGTATATGAGAATGTTCTCATTAAGTTAGTCACAAAACGTTCTCATATGGTCAACAGAGAACCATATGGGAACCTCCTTATTATGTCCTCTTTGTAATGTTGCTATGTGACCATAAAATAACCAATATGGAACGTTCCCCTAAAGTCACATAAAGAACGTCATTGTATGACCAACTTAGACCCATATGAGAACGTTTTGATTACATCCATTTTGTAACGTTGTTGTGTGACCATAGGATTACCCTTACGGAACGTCCCCCTAAAGTCCTATAAGGAACGTTATAATAGGACCAACTTAGACCCATATGAGAACGTTTTGATTACATTCTCTTTGTAACGTTGTTATGTGACCATAAGATTACCATTACGGAACGTCCCCCTAAAGTCCTATAAGGAATGTTATAACATGACCAACTTAGACCCATATGAGAACGTTTTGATTACATCCTCTTTGTAACGTTGTTATGTGACCATAAGATTACCATTACGGAACGTCCCCCTAAAGTCCTATAAGGAACGTTATAATAGGACCACCTTAGACCCATATGAGAACGTTTTGATTACGTCCTCTTTGTAACGTTGTTATGTGACCATAAGATTACCATTACGAAACGTCCCCCTAAAGTCCTATAAGGAATGTGTAGTGGAAATTTTAATGATATTCATTGATCTTTAGTAAAATATAGATGATTCAAAGAATGTCACATGTGTGTCTCTCACTTGTAGTGAGAGAAGATTCTGTTTATGTACCTGGGGAGGCAGAAGAGGGAGACACTCCAGAGAACAGACGAACAAGGACCTCTGACCTAGATGTCGGAAGGCCACTTAGTGCAGGGGGGCTTATTGGGCCAACTAGTGACGTCTATGGAAAACTACTGGGAGGAAGGCTCTGGGGGGAAGAAGGCCTTGAAACTAAGATAAAAGCTAGTTCAGTCTGCCTGGGGGTGTGTCACTCTTCTGCACAGGGTAACAACTGTGTATTAGACTGCTCCTATTCTTGCAAGAATAAATACTTCTATTTTATATAATTTGACTCTGAGTGTCTCTTACGCAGTGATGTTTGTTTGAGATGAATTTTTGCCACAACAGTTTTGGTGTCAGAAGTGGGATTCCTTGGACGTGCCTCCTGGACCTGAGATCGGACGGTGTTTGGCCACCTGGACTAAGTAAGTTCCAGCTCTACCTCGTAAACTTGAGAGAGAGGGGCCGACCGATATCAGGGCCGGGAGAATCGACCACTGGAATCTAAAGAACCCGCAGGTGGCAACAGAAGCATCTCTGGTAAGAGACAGTTCAATTTATTTTCTTTTGGGTAAGTTAATTAAATTCAGTTTAATTGGGGAGAAGAGTGAAATTGAACCATATTGGCTGAAGGCTGTTTCTGTGGTACGTAATCTGAGATTAATTGAGATCTATATAGATCAAGAAATTTCAAACAGATACGAGGGAAAAATCTGAGATTAATTGAGGTCTGTAACAGAACAAGAAATTTCAAGCAGATCTTTAATCTGGGATTAAGTGAGAACTGTAACAGATCAAGAGATTTCAAACAGATAGGTACCCTGAAAATTTGTTGTTCCACGACGGAGCAAATTGTTTTTAGGTACTGAGGCTAATTAGGGGGAACCAGAATTTTTTGGTAAACCTTAATTAGGAGGGCACTAATAGTGCAACCCGACCGATTTGGGTTAAAAGAAAAGAATCGGATTTGTTTAGGGACGCCTAACAGATTAAAGAAAACGCGCGTTGAAGAGAAATCCACAGAGAACAGAAAAAAGCCAGTATGGGGATGTCTCAAAAGCAAGCTTGCGAAATTTGATACACCGGTTTTCTGTAGAACTAGGAAAGTATGGGGGAAAATGTATGTTTTAGATATTGAAAAAAAAACTGAGAAAATACCATGATCATGAGCTACCATGAGCACAAATAGACTAAGAGTGTGCGAGAATCAGTGGAACAGGGCAGCGGGACAAAAGGTTGTTGTGGCTGCGTTCAATATGTGTGTAAAAAATGTGAACAGATAATGGATTGTTCAGTTGAAGATAAAATGTCGAACTGCCAGGAGAAATAATGTTTTTTTACTTCTTCATCCAGTAAATGGATGCATGACATTAGATGTCTATAGAACTCAAATTTATATGACAAGGATTGAAGTAGCAAGAAGCAATAAGGCTGTCTGTGTGGAATAGAGGGAACTGTAAGTGAGATATGTGTGTGTGGGGATTGTTCAAACAATCATGTACTGGTTAGATAATGAAGGAACTGGCATGTTTGAGAAAAGAAAGGAGAGGATAATGAAGGAACTGGCATGTAGGGAAAAGGAAGGAGGAATATAGTAGAAAACTATATGTGATGAAAATAGACATGGTCTGACAGAATTTATGGAAGTCAAATTAACTGTTCAAATGATATGAAAAGTTTTAGAATAAAATAAGGCATTGTATGATTGACAGGGATTAACATGATATGAAGAATGTTTTGAGCAGAATGGGGAACAATTCTAGATTTTGATAAAATAATGATTGAAATGATGATATATCTGCTTTATTTTATTAATGTTAAGAAAATAAGGGTATTGAAGCAAGTAGCTATAATGGTTGTCTGTGTAATTTACGGACTGAGTAATATAATCTGTTTTGGAGAAACAGTAGAGATAAGACTGAGACAATAATGATAATATTGAGTTGAATCTGCAGACTAACCATGTGATGGAAGGAAAAAGGCTTCAAACCAGTTGTAATGAAAATAATGATGTACAAATTGTTACACTTTATGAAGAGTAACGGAACAGTCCGGGAAAATAAATAAGTAAATAAATAGTGAGACAGAAGAGAGCAAATGCTGTAAACAGCTCTGCTCTGAAGATCTCACTTTGAAGAGATTTGCAGATGATGTTTTGTAAAAGATAAGCCGGGATAACAGCAACAGTAAGGTAAAGACAGAAAACAAATTAGAATATTTTGAGCATTTTCTGTGCTGCTCATGAAATTATGTTCTGCCAATAATAATGATGAAGAGTATGATTTGGCTATTGTGATTGAATCCGCCATTGGTGGATGGTCAAAGGAATACAGAGAACTGCTTATCAGTGGGTCTGTTTACATTCCTGAATGGGACACACACTGCTTCAAGGGCGTGTTAAGTTGAAGCCCTTTGGAAGCTCACAGTGACCAAACTGCAATGTGTCTGATGCTGAAGTTGAGGCTGAAACAAATTCACTAGATGACAGAGAGTGTTTTAATGGTGGTCATCGGGACAATTTAATAGGTAACTGTAAATGACCACCGAGAAGGTGTTTAAAAATGTGATAAAATGACAACACATTTCTGGTAATAATATTGGTTTGAAAATAGATCAGTGTTTAAATGACGACAGTGACAATTTTTGGTCTGAGAAATAAGAGATAAAAAAAAACAAGTTCAAAGATTGAAGTCTTAAAGTGAATCCTTTGTGACTCCAACAAATGTGAGTTGCAAAATATGTAAAGGTAATATAGAGAGACAGATCTCAAAGATGATTTATAATAACTGCAAAAGATGCAGAGTAGCCTTGTCAAAGTTAGTGTGAATCCTGATTGGAGACTGATAAACTCCTAGAAGAGAAAACTTTGAAGTCAGAGATTAAGCTATGGTAATTGAGATTGAGAAATGTGAAATGTTATTGAGAACTAGAATAATTACCATTATGTAAGAACAAATAAGCAGAAGCAGTAGGCTACTGAATTAACAGTTGCTAAATGTAAAATGTGTTGAAAGGCATTTGATTAAACAAAAAAGGCCTGCTAGTGTTGACCATGAAAAGAACAGAGCTGATGTTTTGCTTTCAAAAGATAAGTTTGTTATTGGCTGTAATGAAACAGCTCGCTTATCTAAAATCTGATGTGTGCTGTGCCTGAAACTGCCAGTGCGACAGAGACTCAATCTGAGTGGAAATTTGTAATGTCTAAATTCCCTGAGGTGGGCAAAAGACAAATATAAATAATATGTTTATTTGAAACCGTATGTAATTTCTGGCAAAGATGCCTTAAGCTGGGATAGAGTTAAAAGATGATAGATAAATGTTTGATGTTAGAAGTATATGAGAGAGCAGTGTACCATCCAATAGAGTCTCAGAGTCTCTCTCATTCAATGAGTCAGCTAAAAGCTGGTATCTGTGATAATGTGTAAAGCACAGTGTTTCAGTTGAAGATCATAGACACAGAGATGTTTTAAAAATAAAACTGAATGACTTTAAAGAAGTATTTAAAATAATAATACAGATAGAGATGACATTTTGATTAGCTTATTTTAGGACCAGTAACTTCTTTGTCTCATTTAGTCTCCACCATTCAGGACCGATGGCTCCGGCTACAGAGGAAATGTACACTGAATGTACGGTTGTGATCTAAATTCACTGAGTATAATCCAAGTAGCTAGGTTGCTGCTTTTAAGATAGTTAATGGATTTAAGTGATTAAATACTGTTGTTATTGACCTGTCTCCCTATGTGAACACTATTAGGCAATCGGAATGGCTCTGGTGACTCTTGAACGTGCCTTTCCTAAGCTCCAGAAAACAGCTGAGTTCTGTTGAAGAAAACTGATTGTGTGATGGGAAAGAGCGGTCACCAGTGTGTACAGTGGCTACTCAATGACGGGTTTGATCTTCCTGGCCAGGGGACAGCCTAACGCAGGGGGTCACGAACATTGGGCACCTCCGGGATGGAGGTGTTATATGTGAGAAAGGTATGAGAGTTGAGCGCTGATTACTGGAGGCCACCGGGGTCAGCAGAGCATTGAGAGGTGAGATGCGCTGTGAGGAACAGTCACGGCGGTCTGTCCCAGAAAATGTGAGTTCCTCTATTTACCACTCGCCAGAAGAAACCGCATTAGTTGTATGGCTTGTTTTCTTATTGTGACAAGCGTCTGCAAATATGCCAGGGAAAACACCCTGATGGAGATTATAGATAAAGGGCTAACAGGAGTGGGCGAGCAGGAGCCAGCTGAGGCCATTGAGTGATTCCCATTAGTTGTTGTGGAGACAGTAGCAAAACTTTTTATGTACTGGTTGCCTTACGGGCAAGGAAAATCATAGTGTTGATTTTGAACTAACTATGTTATAACATAGTTTTAACTCTTGAAGGTCGTTAGACATGGTGGTGGCTAAAGATGAAGACAGCTTTTGATTTAAGGAAAGTCTGGATGACAAAGGTGAATGGTCAAAGGTTATTGTAATGAATACAAATTTTGACTAAGTTACAGCCTTAGGAGGCTGGTGAAAAAAATTATTTGTTTATAGTGAGAGAGACTGCTTGAGCGGAGGAAGGGATGGTAACTGTGTCTGTCTTTCTGTTATCGGCCTGCTAGAGCAAGCTGAAGCAAAATAATGATAACGAAACAAAACAACCCAGCTGACTTGTCTAAAAAAATCAAATGAATAATGAACAGATGTAAAATTAGGTAGAAGCTACAGGAAAAATGGAAAGGTTAAAATCTTATTTAAAATTTAAATCTTTTAGCAATAATATAAAGAAAAGTGAACATTGAGAATGAGCAGTTAACATATGTGTGTCTAGTATGAGTGTGTGTGATGGTGACAGCACTTTATGTCTTGTATGTATTAGTTTGGGGCACTATAATATTCCGCCTGAATGGTGTGTATATTGCGTCATTAACCTCTGGAATGAGTTTATCATTACAGATGGGTTAAGGCAAATGAAAAATTTTAAAGAAGCTGATAATTCTGATGAAAAGACAATACAGAACATGGGACAAGCTTTAAGTTGATTGGCCATCAAGCTCTGTCTGGTAGTAATAATTTTGTCATACATAATGTAGAATTTGAAGATCAGTTTAAGTAAATTGGAATTGTGTAGTTGTATATCACCATCTGGCATGGGCTGAGATAAATGAAAATGTTGTAGATTTGAGGGAAACAACAAAGTGACATATTGGCTAGGTCAACATGAAATTATCAAGAGAGCCTCTCACATTTATGATTATTGTGAACAAAGGGGGAGAAATGATTGACTGACATTGACCAAGTCTGTACAGCACGACCTGACCTGATAGGGAAAATTGATGACTTTGGAAATGTTTGTAGATGACTGACTTGAGAGACCAAACAACAGGCCTGAAAAGCAAGATTCGATGTGAGACTGAGGGCCGTTGCCTTTCAAATACTTCGAGAAGAAGATGAGATTGTGGCTTTAAGTGAAGAATGTAATATTTTTGTTTCAGAGGCAGAAAAATTTGGCTGAAGGACGCCGTTTGGGTTAGTGTTGATGGCAAACTTTATAAAAAACACTATGTTAAATGTTATGTTAAATTGATGCTCGAGTTGTGTCGTGCATCAAGAGGGAGATGGTATAACAATTGCCAAATATGGTTTATTAAGGGGTTCACATTTGCTGAATAAATGTTGGGAGAACACTAGGGGCCATTTTTCTGCCTAACAAAATTGATGTCTGTGAGTGTGCACACACCAATAACAAAGATTGTTTCAACAGGAAACGCCAGGGCATCGAAGGACACGGGAGAACAGTAGACAAAAGAAACTGCGTACTTTACTATCTGACAATAACCTCGAAATTTGTTTCTCTTTACAGAGAGCATGCAGGATTGGGAGACAGGGCAAAATGTGCCAATAAAATAATGGTTATGGATGAATTTGGCTAACTGTCCTGGCCTGGGTTATTATTGTGGCAGAAAGGTGCTACACCTGCGCAGCGCATAACTTAAAATTTTCCTTTTACAGAATGTCAGGATGGATTGGATCAAACAGAACTAATTCTGTTCCAAATGTATAAATATTGTGTGGACATGAGCAAAGTGGGTTGAGTGTTTTTCAGGGCTATTAAGTGAGCAAGAAATTATCCGGAGATAATGTTTCAGGTTGTTGATTCCACAGGTCACACCAAAGGGGACGAGCTGCTAGACAAGCGGTCACTAACAAAATACTTAAGGTCTCCATTCACAGGTGACAGTTCACTCCAGTGGGGGTGCGGTCGTAATATAAGGGAAAACCTTATAAGGATCAGAAAATGGTTGGAGAGTGTGACACCTGGGTCCAAGCCTCTCACCTTAGACAACACCGACAGGCCACAACCATCCCATAGTCCATGGGGCGAACGAGATGATCAACACGCCTGGAGGAGGATGTGAACCGACTAATGGTTTAAGAATGTGGTTTTGTGATTATTTTGAGGATTTGATTTGATTAAATCAAAATAGGGCTTAGTATTGATATACAGTAGATCAAAAGATTTGATTGGTTACTTATTCATTAGGAAATATTTAAGGAAAATGTTTTTGGGAAGAGAAGATCTATTAATTAATGTAAATGGTAGGGATAATTGTTGAAGCTTATTAAGTAGAACCACAGCATGTTTGAATTAAAAGTTAAAGGTAAAAGAACACAGAACGTCCGTGGGGCGAACGAGATGATCAACACAACTGATGGTTTAAGTTTAACAGAAGAATCTGTTTTTGTGATGATTTTGTTTGATTGAATCAAACTAGGTATTGATTTGATTGTAAATGTAGAAAATATATTGATTGTGTCTGTAATGGAAATATTAGAGTTAATATTGAACAACTGCATTGGTTAGAAGAATGGATAAAATTATAAGACTTCTCTGGTTAGATTTTGTTAAATATGGCATTAAATAGAGCTTACTAAATTGAATTAGAAGTGAACAAAATATGGTTAGGAAAACCGAGGTGAAATATGGAGATGGGCGTAGATTAATGGAAAAAGGCTTAATGATAGGAGTTAGGATTGTTATTCTAATAATTTTGTTATTCATGGGTGAATATGATTACAGTGAAACATGCTGTCTGTTCAATTGGTGAAAGTGACAGTCTATCCCAAGGATGAACAAAATTATGTGACGATACATGTAGCGGGAGCTACAGTGAGATATGTGTTAAATGTATGTTCTGTTTGTTTTTCTTCTATTTGTTTATTTTCTGAGAAAGATTAAGGGCAAAAGATTTAAAGAAGGTTACAAGCAGCGGTCATCCGTGTTACGAGATGGCGTACAAAGATAGGGTTTGAAACTGAGTGATTTTTATTATACTTTTATCTGTTTGTTTCCTTACTATGTTATAACTACCTTTTTCCTTACTGGCGTGACTGAGGGTCTGTTTACAGGAGTGCAGGAACAGTGATTTCTCGCTTAGCCCGGCGTCGTAAAAATGTTTACTTGCTAGCTAAAATATTACGGGGCCTTTCCCCCACAAAAACAGCCTTATGCTTCTTCATTCTAAACTTTTCTTCACAGGTTCAAGGAGAGTGATCATTTATGCAAAAATCAGAGATAAAGAGTATAAGTGTGATGATATGACTTAAAATTTGTTTTATTGTTTATTATTGTGATTATGGGTAATCAGAATGATAAAAAGTGAGGAGTTGTAGTGGAAATTTTAATGATATTCATTGATCTTTAGTAAAATATAGATGATTCAAAGAATGTCACATGTGTGTCTCTCACTTGTAGTGAGAGAAGATTCTGTTTATGTACCTGGGGAGGCAGAAGAGGGAGACACTCCAGAGAACAGACGAACAAGGACCTCTGACCTAGATGTCAGAAGGCCACTTAGTGCAGGGGGGCTTATTGGGCCAACTAGTGACGTCTATGGAAAACTACTGGGAGGAAGGCTCTGGGGGGAAGAAGGCCTTGAAACTAAGATAAAAGCTAGTTCAGTCTGTCTGGGGGTGTGTCACTCTTCTGCACAGGGTAACAACTGTGTATTAGACTGCTCCTATTCTTGCAAGAATAAATACTTCTATTTTATATAATTTGACTCTGAGTGTCTCTTACGCAGTGATGTTTGTTTGAGATGAATTTTTGCCACAACAAATGTTATAACATGACCAACTTAGACCCATATGAGAACGTTTTGATTACGTCCATGGGCGTAGGTTTGGTCTCAGCTTTGGATGGGGCATCCCCCCCCGGGAATTATTTTGATGTAAGATAAGTAACAGTGCAATGTTGTTTTCGTCATGAAAACATATCGATGACGATAACGAAATGATTTCGTTGACACACTTATTTTTTATGACGATAACGCGACGATGACTAGCTAAAAATGGCTCTAAGGTGACTAAAACATGACGAGACGTTTTCGAGTTTTCGTTGACAAGACGAGACGGAACGAAAATGACTATAAGTCTGACGTTCACAATGCATGTCATTTCTGCCTATTATGCGTGAAATCTGTCGTGAGCTAAAACAGTATCAGCAATGCTGCCGCTTCCTTGGGTACCCATGCCGCGCACGCACCAGATTCCACACAACAACACAGCTTCATAGCGAATAGTTCTGCGGCTGCGGCTAGTCACTCACCACACATCTTCGAATGACCATGGCGGCGAAGCCAATAAACGGGCTTGGTGGTCGGAAACGACGAGATGATTTATGGACATACTTTCAGTTTCAGTATAATCCAGCGGTTCTCAAAGTGTGGGGCGCGCCCCACTGCCGTGACAGGTCTCCTCCAAAACGGGAGGAAATTTTCCGTTTTATGCCTTTTTATCTTTATTCGTTCATGGCGAGTCCGCATCGTCAAATTCATCTTTGCAGTGACACCGAAAACACCAGTTTATTAATAAACAATTAATTGTCTCCTTGCTATTTTTTTACACATTCATAATCACTACTTTTGCCGGTTCTTTGTGGCAAGCTTTATGCGTGCGGTCGTGCGCTTGAGTGCGGCTATAACGCTCAATATCCCATATAGCCTATTTAAGTAATTAAATTAATATAAAGGGCCGATTTGTCCACTTATGGCTTAAATGAAGAACTACTAGTCGACTAGAATACAAACTTTAGTCGGAGGCAGCTCTTATTCCACATATTCTCGAACCAGCAGGCCATTCTGTGTTGAGCGCGCGAGCCTGAGCTGAATGAGCGAGCGGAGGAATATTCATAAATGCGCTCTCCGCTCACATGCTCTGATCGGAACAAAGGAATATTAAAGTAATTAATCATTAGTTCATATCTTATACACTGCCCATACACTACCCATCATTTTAATCCCATATCAAACACAGTATGTTATGTCTATTTTATCTATTAAAATATATATAGGCTATATATATATATATATATATATATATATATCACGTTTTTAAGTAGGCTAAAGGCAGAGAGCTGTGTGCTTTCTTCTTCCCTTTGCCACATCATATCTCTGTGAGATGGGCTTTTCAGCTGTTTCAGTTTCACTGAAAACAAAGTACAGATCTCAGCTGAACATTGAGCATGACTTTTGAGAAATTGTGCAATTCAAAACAGGCTCATTGCAGCCACTAATGCAGGGATAAATAGACCTGTCTTGCCAAATGGATTTCTATTCTTTTCTTTTTTTAACAGATTGCAAAGTGGCACTTTTATTTCTTTTCTATTTTTGAACTTGATACCAATTTTGACACAGCCGCATTTTATTTTCTCTATTTTTTAAAGACTATTTATTTTTTATTTTTTACTAAAATTGACTAAAACTTGATCAAAACCTTTTTGCGTTTTCGGCGACTAAAACTTGACTAAAACCTTTTGTTTTCGTCGACTAAAACTTGACTAAAACTAAAAAGCATTTTCGTCCAAAAGACTAAGACTAAGACTAAAACTAAAAGGGCTGCCAAAAACAACACTGTAACAGTGCTTCAATGGCGATTCGATTTCCTTTGTCATTTCAGACTGCTGGCAAAACAGAATATCACAATACAGAAGTGAATCTACTTCATCTCATTATATTGTATCCTCCTGTCCTGACCCCGATACACCATCCTGTATACTGTCAATAAAGAGCTAGTATAACTGTATAATCTCAAAAATGCACTCTCAAAAAATAAAAACCTGAGACTGTGTGTTATGAGGATGAGGAAGGATGAACCCAATAGCAGACAGTAGTCAAGGCAACACGATTTATTAAACAAATAACTGGGAAAACAAAGCCCACGAGGGGGCAAAACAAGACGGGACTATGAGACTAACTAGACTGAGACAGATAACTATAGGGACACAAATAACCTTTACAGGCAAAAGCGCAACAGGACTAAAACTCTTGACAAGATACTCACAGACTCTGACAAAGGTTTGACAAGGATTAACACTCAGGTAACAATCACAAGTAACATTTGGCAATGAACCGACACAGGACAGCAAACACAAGGGAATTATAAAGGGAACACTAATGACAAGGACAGGTGAAACTGACTAGACAATAATCACAAGACGAGGATAACAAGGGGGCGGGGTAACGTAACGAGACACAAGCACATGGCCAAACAATTGGCCATGCGTTTGTACACAAAACATTGGTTCTGTCATGATCCTGCCACAAGACTAGGAATAATCAATAACATGATGGCAGAATCATGACAGAACCCCCACTTTAAGGAGCGGCTACCAGACGCTCCTCAAAGGGAACACTAAGCACAAGACAAGACTGAACGAGACATGGACAAGAACCAACAAAACATAGTGAACATCAACAAAGGCATACAAGAATAAACAATTACAGGGTTCGGGTGAAACATCAAGAACAACATGCAAGGCAGAGGGGGTGGAGGAAACACAAAGTTCATGGGGGGAGGTCCAGGGTGGACAGGAGGACTGGGGATCTTGGGTCCACGAGATGAGGGCTGAGGACGAGGACACTGGGCAGGTTTAGACGGAGACACACGAGGAGAGGTCTTGGGGAAAACAGTCCGGGGCTTAGTGGAGACAGGGACGACCGGGAGAACAGAACGGGAGCTAGTGGAGACAGGGAAAACAGTCCGGGAACTGGTGGTGACAGGGACCAACGGGGAAACAGTCCGGGGACTAGTTGAAAAACAAACAAACGGGGAAACAGTCCGGGGGCTGGTGGAGACAGGGACGAACGGGGAAACTGTCTGGGATACAGCTTCAGTGGTGGCAGCAATAGATTCAGACACGGAGGACACAGAAGGTGAGGAAACGGGACTCCTGACGGGGGACATTGCAGGCGAAGGGACAGGACTGGATGCAGCGATCACGGCGGCAGGCTCGGGTGCAGCGCTCTCGGCGGCAGGCTCGGGTGCAGCGCTCTCGGCGGCAGGCTCGGGTGCAGCGCTCTCGGCGGCAGGCTCGGGTGCAGCGCTCTCGGCGGCAGGCTCGGGTGCAGCGCTCTCGGCGGCAGGCTCGGGTGCAGCGCTCTCTGTGGCAGGTGCGGGGACTGAGGGCGAGACAGGACGGACAGGGACTTCGAGGATCTTGGCTAGACACGACAAATACTCAGACAGGGTCCTGGCAGCTATGATGACAGGCATCTCATGTTGAGACGAAACAGACTGTAAAACTGCCCCAGCCGCTCGATCGGCCGCGGCTCTCACGGCAGGCTTCACTGGAGGCTTGGGCGGTTCGGATGCAGTCTTCACTGGAGGCTTGGGCTGTTCGCCGGCAGGCTTCACTGGAGGCTTGTGCTGTTCAGACGCTGGCTTCACTGGATCAGACCTCGCCCTCTCAACCGCGGGCTCAGGAATCACGCTTCCAGCAGCAGACACAGGACAAGCGCTCACAGATGCCGCCTCAGAAACAGTGGTCACAGCTGCAGACTTCGGAACAGTGCCTAGAGCTGCAGCTTCCGGAACAGCGGTGGCGGCTGCAGATACAGGAACAGCACCTACTGTTGCAGCTTCATCAAAAACACTCGCCGCAGCAGACTCAGGAGAAGACGGCGACGGGGAACAGGAAGCTCCCTTCTTTCTCCTCTTCTTCTTTGGCCGCGGGACAATGGTCACAGCAAGGCTCGCGACCGGCTGGCCGGGCTCAACGGAAGACGAAACGGGAACAGGGAAGACCACTTCTGGTTGGGTGAGCTCAGAAGACGATGACTCCGAGGGGGAATCCCAAGAAACCCGTCTCCCTCGTTTACCACGGAGGTCAGCGGGTGTGGAAGACGCCTCTGGAGTCGAAACGAGGTGAGCCTGGTTCTCCTTCGTGACCACCGCTAATATGCGACCCTCCGGGATTACTGGCAGCGCAGTGGAAGGAGCCTGCACCTCTTCCCGAGAAAAACGATCCCAGAGTTGGGCGTAGTTCCTCAAGATCCACTCACCCTGGGGAGGCAAAGGAAGCTCGCCCCTCTCACTGTTGGTGGGAGCCGACAACCAGCATTGTCTTCGGAACTCCGACTGTCGCTTGAGCAGGGAGGACGCACTGTCTGCTGGGTTCAGTTTTGGTCGTTTCATTCTGTTATGAGGATGAGGAAGGATGAACCCAATAGCAGACAGTAGTCAAGGCAACACAATTTATTAAACAAATAACTGGGAAAACAAAGCCCACGAGGGGGCAAAACAAGACGGGACTATGAGACTAACTAGACTGAGACAGATAACTATAGGGACACAAATAACCTTTACAGGCAAAAGCGCAACAGGACTAAAACTCTTGACAAGATACTCACAGACTCTGACAAAGGTTTGACAAGGATTAACACTCAGGTAACAATCACAAGTAACATTTGGCAATGAACCGACACAGGACAGCAAACACAAGGGAATTATAAAGGGAACACTAATGACAAGGACAGGTGAAACTGACTAGACAATAATCACAAGACGAGGATAACAAGGGGGCGGGGTAACGTAACGAGACACCACAAGCACATGGCCAAACAATTGGCCATGCGTTTGTACACAAAACATTGGTTCTGTCATGATCCTGCCACAAGACTAGGAATAATCAATAACATGATGGCAGAATCATGACACTGTGTAATGCTGAACAACCAAACATTTTATTTAACATAAATGATTATGTACATTAGTATTTACACTAACAAAAAATACTGTCACAAGGAAGTACTTTCAGAACTTGTGGAGCAAAACAAATCTAAATAAATAAATATAATAACCTTTTTCTGTTATAAACACTTTTTACCCTCCAGTACCTCTAACAAATACTCACACTCACGTTAATACCTGGGAATGTGAAATGCTGAACAACCTAGGTTTACTGATTCTATTGTTCTCAGTTGTAAGTCGCTTTGGATAAAAAGTGTCTGCTAAATGAATAAATGTAAATCTGTTGTGGTTTGATGCTGTCTTTCCTCCATACAAAATGGTTAAGGTAGGCTAATTAACATTCAGTGACTTGCTAACGTAGCATTCTATCATGATAGCGCGACTTCTATGAGTCTATCCGTGCTGCACACCCCTAATTAATGCTCCTAACCTTGAAAGATTGCAGAAGCTAGGTTTAACTGTAACAATATCCTGGGTAACCAGGATCACCAGTTAATACTATTTTCCACAGTAGAATCTGCATTTGAAAGCCTGGTCAGTCACTACTACTGCTAGTTATTTGTGTGGCTAGTTATTTTTGCCTACTTACACTCTGCTTTATGAAAAAGCTTCGTATGTCCCCTTTCTACTTCTTGGGTGACATAGCTGATCTACAAAGTACAAAAAGGGGCAAAAAAACGGAATATTAAAATGTTTTACTCTGGCCTTTGTATATG